>NW_026692218.1:0-89710 GCF_021218885.2 Marmota monax
TTTTGTCAGAGTGGGGTTTACCTACAAGTAGATGAAATAATTCACATATGTTTAAAAATGGCAGAACATCTAAAACATTTTAAAACCATGATCAATCAATCTGTGAATTGTTCTTATGGCTACTTACAGTGAGCTCTTGCTTTTACAACATATACAAGACCAAAACCTATACCACTGATTATGATGGGCTGTAGTTACAGATAATTCTTGAATTTGATTGACAGTAAAAATTCACTTTCTTCTTTGCATACGTAGCTAATGGCCATCATGTTAAAGCATACATACAACACTTCTTATTTCAGAAAATTCTGTTGAACCGCTTGTTCAACAATTAAAAAAAAATCTGACTCCTAATAATTAAAAAGGCACAGTGATTACTAGTCCTTATATAAGTGGAACTAAAAATTGAAAAAAAAAACCCTCTACAATAGCCCTAAAAGTGGATATCAGAGCTCTAAAACAGAAAGATATATTCCACAGTTTAGAAAGCTAGAAGCACAGTTTTAAAGTCAAAGAATAGATTACCAGAGTGTCAGTAATGCTCAGATCATAAGACTCATAAACCACAAAGCCAGAGGACAGCTGAATTAAAACTCCAAAAGCAAAAAGCCCAGCCCTAGATCAACTGGAGATCTAATCCACTCTGCCTCCTGCAACTCACCACAGCCTCAGCACACTAGCAGCCTAAAAAGGGGGCATGGATTTTAGAAGTCAGAGGGAATATACCTCACTTCAGTGTCCACTTGTATTTTATACAATATCTACTGCATGAATATTGCTAGACACAATAAGGAAGGAGCATGATGGTGTGACCCATGGTTAAAATCAGTAGAACCAGAGGGGCCCTACATACTGTAATTACTACACAGGCAGTTTAAAATAAGAAAATAAAAAGACATTATTTTAGAAGTAGATTTAAAAACATTCTTTAGAAATAAACACTACATGACAAGTTAAGATTTTATTACATTGTCTGCTCAGTAACCTGGACATAGCTGAGGAAAAAATTTGTGAACCTAAACTCATAATCAATAGAAAGTATTTAAAATAAAAAGAGGAAAAACATAGAGAAGCAGAAAAAAAAACATAAGATCTGAGATACAATACAGAAGATCAAAAAAGAATTATAATTAGGGTCTAGAAGCAGAAAGTGAGAATGAGCTCAAACAAATATCTAAGAAAATACACAGAGAATATTGACTAAAATATGCAATACAAAACCAAGAATTTAAGAAAAATGCAAAAAGAATACAAATGAATAAATAAGTAAATCCAAGCATATAAGTATTCCACAAATTGCTGAAAATTAAAATTAAAGGGAAAATCATAGAAGTGCATTAAAGAAATAAAGACATTATATAGATGTAAAAATGATCCAATGTAACAACTAATATTTCAACAGCAACAATGATAATGACAACAGCTATGAAAGATCAAGAAATGGAGAATAGATTCTTTACAATCTGAAGAAAAAGTACTGCCATTGGATTCTGTACCTAATAGAAACCTGTTGCATGTGTACAAGCATAATAATAAAATTTTCAGACAGACCAAAGTGGAGAAACTCTATCTTCAGCACACCTAAACTATAAAAAGTGTTAAAACAAAATTTTTAGGCTAAAAGGAAATAAGTTCTATGAAAATAAATTGAGGGCAATAGAGAATTAACTAGATGTTTGTGATAAAAGGTTAAATATACTGCATAGTACTTATTTGTTTAACAATAAATAATTACATAGGCAGTAATTATATGGGTACATAGAAAATGTACCAAATGGTAAACAGAATGTATTAAAATAGAAAAGTGGCATCTGATTAAATGATGTAAATATCCTCTACTTTGAAATTACCTAGAGACAACTATCTCTACATAATGTATGTGAAGAATTTTCTGTCCCTATTTATATTTGTAAAATCATTTTGATTTTTGTTCAAAATACTGAGAGATGAGAATGGGACTGATTCCTCTGAGTTTCTAAGTTAGTGCTATCACTTCTATGCAGTTAATATCAATTCCTGAGCAAAGAAACTATCCTGATTCGTCACACAAAGTGAAAATTGATTAATATTCCAAATTTATAATAAAGCAAAATCATATATATCATCACTAATGCAACAATGATATTATAATTTAAACATCAATAAGTATGATGAGTCAGTTCAAACATTTAAGCTACTATGTAAATGCATAACCAAATTGATCTATCAAAGATAGATTTTTGTAAAATTTTAGTTTTTTTTTTTTTTTTTTTTTTTTTTTTTTTTGCAGAGAGTACCAGAGATTAAACTCAGGGGAACTTGGTTACTGAGCCACATCCTCAGTCCTTTTTAAATTTTTATTTAGAGACAGGGTCTCACTGACTTGCAACTCACTTTTGCTGTGTCTGGCTTTGAATTTGTGATCCCCCTGCCTCCTTAGCCACTGGGATTATAGGTGTGAGCCACTGTGCATGGAAAATTTAGTTTCTAATCACTAAAAACCCTACTTTTAATATAAAAATTTCTCTAAGTCATGAAAATAACAATGGCTAATAAGTACTGAACACTTTCTGTGTTTCAGGTACCAGCTAAGTTTGAAATGCAGCAACAATGAATACATTTTGTTTAATCTTCAGAACAAACTCCATTTATAAATAAAGAACAAGCTCAAAAATTATTCCTAAAATAAAAAAAAATAATGTAGTATTTATCTTCTAAAATAGAACAAAGGCAATAAAACAATCTGTTGTGTTTTATCAGTAAAACCACATTTATGAAAGTAAAATTTTAAAAATGTAAAAATAACAATAAAATAAAATTAGAATATCTTTTCCATTTGCTTTAGTGTCTAAACATTTGGGAGAGGCTGGATTTTACCAAAGTGGAAAAGATAAATTGAATATCACTAGTTTATAGCTGACCAAAGGCAAGATAGTAAAAATTAGCATATTCTTTTTCCAGTTTATAAATTAACAAAGGCCCAGATAGAAAAATAAGATATGAGATAGGAGATCAAAGTATGATATCAGCTCTCACATTCTTGATTTAATAATTTTATTTATTTTTCCTGATTAGAAGGGTCAAAGAAAAATAAGGCAAGAAACATAGGAGGAAAAGAAATACAATACTTTTTCTCATACTAGAACTGTAAGCTAAGCCTGTAAAATACTTTGAGCTTACAGAAAAGTCACACCCAGTTAGGTAATGCTGATGAGCACTCCATGCAAACTCCACAAAATCTGGACAATACAAAAGTAGGGCAAAGTGGGCCTAACAATCAAATTACTTGAAATATGCTTAACAAATTTCAGTTTTTAAAGAAATATTACATTGATTCCACTCATCGATGGAAAAAAATTATTCCTGATTTTTCTTTTACTGAATTACATATACAATTTGCTTAAAGCTAAGCACCACAAAAGACAAGAGCAAATTTTAAAAATAGTTTTGCACATAAAAAATATAATAGAAATAACTATGGTTCTGACTGAGAAATTTATCTTGTATTTGGCTGTTTTCTGGTATTTGGCAATTGGCTGGGATAAATTATGTTTGTTTCAAAATCTGTGTACTCTTTATTTTCATATAAAAATCATTTTTATATTGAATTCTTTTCATAAAATAAAGTTACAAACTCAACCCAGGCAAATAAAATACAAAAATTATTCACATTAAACACACAGACAACAGACAATTCCATTATAATTTTTCTCTGAGGTCATATACCACAATTAAACCATTTTTGTTTGAGTCTGGGGCATACTTAGCTTTATAAATTTTTTATGAGATAATCACTTATCTTCAGGGAAAGCTAAATGAGCACCCTACTGAGTATAACCTCATACTGAGTAATCACACTGATAATCAGTAATGACAGCTTAAATAAAATTAAGTTAATAAACAACAACAACAACAAATAGGCTTTATAAGACTATTTAGATTTTTATCTATAGCATATTGTACTAGCAAAAAATTCAGTGTTTCGAGTTTTCACTTTTACAACATTGTAACTACCAAAAAAGCTGTATGAGGTTTTTCTGAAAAAGAAAATACATTTATCAGTCATTTTACAATTTCACTAGTTTGAAAAATTATGTATGACCATAAACATATTTTTTAAGAATCCAATAGTGAGACTATTCATGAAATCCAGGAGAATTTATTCAGCAAAGAGAAGATCCTCCTAGCTATGTAATCAATTCTAACCAAATATGCCTAAAATAAATATTGCTTAAAATTATCAGTCTTATATAATCTTATATATGTATCAACAAGCTGACAATTAAAATAGCCTAATTCATAAAGTTAGCTTACTAACTTGATGACTTCCTGATGAAAAACATAGCTACTGTGTGTGCCTTCCAAATCTTCCTGGCCCAGGGCTTGCTGTGGTAATAATCACCACACAACATAGTCTTTGCATGACACTGCCTAGCACAGAGTGTTATCAAGAAAGACGACTGCTCACTAGCGGCCTGAGGTCTGGTTGTTCCAGTTGGTAGGCAGCTGGCAAGCCAGTCTCCAGCAGGAGAGAAAAGGAGGAACTCATGCAAGTGGAAGAGGAGAGCGGGGAATGTGTTGCACCCAAAATTAACAACAGTATGGGAATGTGGGAAGACGGAGCACCTTCTAGTCCTTGATGCCAAAAGGCCCTGCTCCTTAACACAAGCTATCCAAAGGAGAGCTAGGGGTTTTAGCATCAAGGCTGAACAAGCATATGTCTCACTGACAGAAAAGCCTGAGCACTTGTGTGGGCAGCTGTGGGGCTAGAGACCCCTTGCAACCCTTTATCTTCTAAAAGGGACTTAGAGACATTGCCTTGGCTAAATGCAGTTACACTTTTCATAGGATTTCAGATGTCCCACGGGTACCTATATCAGGATGAAGCCTGTCTTTATTTTGTATTTTTTCTGCTTTACAAGCTAAAACTTTGTGATTTGCTCAGTTCTGCCAATTTTGCCTTATTTTCCTAACCCCCTACATTCTCTTCATTACCCATTGTCTAATCTACCACACTTCTATTCTACATACTCCTACTATTGTAGGTTAGCTTCCCCATATCAGAGAAAATATTTGACCTATTTTTTTTTTTTTGAAAATGACTTAGCGTAAGGAGCACGATAGTCTCCAGATTGATCCATTTAAGGCAGATAGCATAGTCATTTTGTTTTTCCTGCAGGTTGGTATCTTTGTTTTTAAATATTTTGTTTTAGTTGTCGATGTACACAATATATATTTATTTTATTTTGATGTGGTGCTGAGGATCGAACCCAGGGCTCTGCATTTGCTAGGCAAGCACTCTACCATTGAGCAACAACCCCAGCCCATGTTATCTTTTTTAATCTACTTTTAAAAGATTTGTTCTAATTCTACATGACAGCAGAATGCACTTTGACATATCATATATAAATGGAGTATAATTTCTCATCCTTCAGGTTGTACAAGATCTAGAATCACATCAGTCTCATATATATATATAATGATAATGTCTGATTCATTCTATTATCCATTCTACCTTCCATACCCCTGAACTTCCCTTCACTCCTCTACCAAATCTAAAGTAACTCTATTCTTCCCTAGCCCCCCAACTGTGATTAGCTTATTCATATCAGGGAAAACTTTCAACCTTTGGTTTTTTGGGCTCACGCTACTATCACTTAGCATGATATTACCCAGCTTTGTCCATTTACCAGCAAATGTAATAATTTCATTCTTTTTAAGGCTGAGTAGTATTCCATCATATATATATATATATATATATATATATATATATATATACACACACACACACACATACATATATGTGTATATACACACACGCACATACACACACATATGTATATGTATATATTTTTATATATACTTCCACACACCACAGATTCTTTATTCATTTATCTGTTAAAAGTCACCTGGGTTAGTTCCATAGTTTAGCTATTATGCATTGAGCTGCTATAAACACTGTTGTGGCTATGTAATCGTAATATGCTGATTTTAAGTCTTTTGGGTTTAAATTGAATAATGGAATAGCTGTGTCAAACATTGTTTTCATTTCAAGTTTTTTGAGAAATCTCCATACTGCTTTCAATAATGGTTACAAGAATTTGCACTTTCACAAGCAATGTGTGCATGCATCCTTTCCCCCACATCCTTGCCAAGATTTATTGTTACTTGATAATTGTCTTCTTGATAATTGCCTTGGTGATTGGGATGGGATAAAATCTTACAGAAGTTTTGATTTGCTTTCCTCTAATTGCCACATATGTTGATCATTTTTTTTCATGTATTTGTGGGTCAATTTTATTGCTTCTTCTGTGAAGTGTCTGTTCAGTTCCTTAGCCCATTTATTAATTTGGTTATTTGTTTTTCTGGTGTTAAGTCTTTGAGTTCTCTATATAACCTGAAGATTAATGCTCTATCTGAGGTGCATGTGGTGAAGATTTTCTCTCATTCTGTAGGCTCTCTTTTCACATTATACATTATTTCCTTTGCTGAGAACACACTTTTTAGTTTGAATTTATCCCATTTATTGATTCTTGATTTTACTTCTTGGAATGTAGAAGTCTCATTAAGGAAGTCAGATCTTAAGCTGACATGGTAAAGATTTGGGCCTATTTTTTTTTTCCTATTTGGCACAGGGTCTCTGTTCTAGTATCGATGTCTTTGACCTATTTTGTGCTGAGTTTCATGCAGAGTGAGACAGAGGGTTTTACTTCCTTTTTGCTATATGTGGCTTTCCAATTTTCCCTGCACCATTTGTTGAATAGGCTTTCTTTACTCCAATGTAGTTTTTGGCACCTTTGTCTAGCATGGGATAACTGTGTTTTTGTGAGATTGTCTCTGTGTCTTCTATTCTGTACCACACATTGGTGTATGCATCTGTTTTGGTGCTGATACAATGCCAGTTTTGTTACTGTGGCTCTGTAGTACAGTTTAAGCTAAACTATTATGATGTGTTCCACTTCACTTCTCTTGCTGTGTATTGCTTTGACTATTCTGGGTCTCTTACTTTTGCAAGTAAATTTCATGATTGATTTTCTAGTTCTGTGAAGAATTATCATTGGGATTTTTAAATTAATTGCATTAAAATTTGTGCCCAAGCACAAATTAGTTAAAACTATGAAAAAGAATCCTGGTTTAACATTGACCTGACAGCTATCTGGTCACGAGTGTCTGTTGACCAAGGAGCTGTCCCCTGCACACTCAGTGATGGGTAAGCTGTCTGCATTTCAGTATCAACAGTGTCTTAGAGTTGAGTCTACAAAATCTGCATGTTGGTGCTGAGGTCTGGCTTCAGCCACACTTTGCCACCACACAGTCAGGGATATTTTGCTGGGTTTTAATTGTGTTAGAATTTTGGGTTTTATGTGGTATATTCATTTACACATAAGAATGTAATTTTGTCATTAAGCGCTTAACAATTTTTGACCAAGGGTATTGTCATTTTGCAGGGGGTCTTTGTGCCACCAAAGTGGTCCTCTCTGTTGAGCATCTCCTCATGTCTCTGTGTCAAAGCACCTGGCGGCTTTCAGTTAATACCAGTTGAATGGGACAATTTTCCGCTGGAACCAGGGCACACCTTTCTGTATTTGTTCTCATATGGCCCCTGCTGGGTGGTATATGGTGCATATAGCTGTGGGGAGAAGACAAGGCCAGGTGCACCATGCCAAGCCAGTCTTAAAGACCCGTTGGACCCTCTGGAGACATTAACACAGTCTTCCTTCATAGGACCTGTATATTTTGACAGGAATTAGCAGAGACAGCTGCAGCAGTAATTGGAGGCCTTGCTGGAGCTACGCTGGCAGCCTGACCGTCATCCTGGCTCACAAATCTAGTTCTGAAGATGGAGCTGACTTCTGCGTGAGGGTGAGGTAATGGGACAAGTTACACCTGGGGCCCCTGAAGGTGGTGTGCAGGGCTTTCCCACAGACACCTTGCTCTGCAGAGTATAGGTGCCCCTTGGGCAGACTCTGCAGGGGCTCTTGGTGTCTTCCTACAGGAGGGTGAGTCACCAGAGCTCATGCAGAGTACCCTGAAAAGCCAGAACCCTTCTCTAGGTGGCAAACCCAGCCAGGCAGGCACAAATGTCTTTTTTCCAGCTCAAATTAGTCATCACAAGGTGAGGCCAAGAGCTTTCTTTATGGTGATAATGACTATCTGGGTTGCCTAGTCTGTTCTTTCAGAGATTGTACTAAAAATTACACAATCAATGTCGTGTTTGCTTCCAGTAGCTCTGGTGGCTTGACTGCCTTCTGGAGGTTGGCCCCTTAGGGGAGACAACATGGCGGGCCATGGATGGGAGTGGGGGCACCTTCCTAGAAGCCCTTGTATGCTGGGTGTCTTTGTTGCTCAGTTCTGGGTTCTTCTATCCTCTTTCCCTCAGATGGGCTCAAGAGGATTCTCTTGGGCTGAAGGCTCTGCCCTTCACAGTTACCTTGCAGCTGACAGGCTGGACAGTTTGGAGGCCTGGAAATGGCCATCCTGAAAAACCAGCTGCTGAGTTGTTCACCTGTGGGGAGTTGAGTAACAAGCCCCTAGTTGCTATTTATCAGCTGTGGCTCTGAGCATTGGTGTGTGTCTCAACTCACACATGCAGCCTCATGGAGCTCCAGTGAACATAGAAAATAGGCCCAGGAAGATGGAATAACTTGACAATGGTTATCCAGCCAAGAAGCAGAAGAACTAGGACTTGAGCACAGATTTGGGCTCACTTACCTCTTGGTTTTTTGGGGGTGGTAGGGACTGGGGTGACTGGGGTATCATCCCACATACAGTCTTCCTTCCAGCAGTTGTAGCCACACTGGGGTGAAGGCCAGCTTGGGCCCCTAGAGCTAATGTCTCAGAAGAAGCCAGGAGTCTGGGTTCTTAAAATGTAAAATACTCTGATTTTAACCAAGATAGAATATTCTGAGTGGGTCAACCCTCAGGGAGCTCAGATGGTCTTGGAACATTAGTTTATCCTGGGTCCAGAATCTGCAGAGTGCCATTTCCAGAAGGTCCCCCTACCCTCTCTCTGCCAGGCTCTGGGGGCTTCTCTGTTCTTTCTGTCTTTGGGGAAACTGCCTTTCCAGGTCCTTTCTGGATTCGGCTGTTGTTTTGAGGACATCTAGCTTCTCCTCTAGGTGACAGTCCTGTAGAAAAACACCCATGATCCTTGCAGCTCCTGCTCAAGACTCCTTGAGAAGAAATCAAACCTCAGACTCTTCCTCGGGCCAATCTAGTACATCCCCTCCTGCCCGATTCTGAACTTCTCTCCCAGCCTGATCATCCCAACCTTCCTGCTTTTCCTCAATGCACCAGGCTAAGGGTTCTTTTCTTCTTAAAACTCCTTTATTTTGAACAAATGTCGGATGGGAGAGAAATCACAGAAAGAGTACAGAGAGCCCCGCACACCTTCCTCTGCCTCCACGTGGCTGCTTCCTAAAAGGAGGTGGGCAAAGGCCATCTGGAGGAGGTGGCCATTCAGCTGGGAGCCAAGTGATGAGAAGGAGCCAACTACTCTATGTAGAGACCCATGGAGGGATCAGGCAGTGCAAAGGACTTGTGGCTTCCTCCTTGTTCCTGGTGTGACTGGCAGGGGGCTGGTGACATGAGGACTGTTCAGCATGAGCTGCAGAGCAGGCTCCTCATCAGATGTCAGAGCCAGCATCCCCACCCAGGACAATATTTGAGAAGATCAAATTAATGGCAAAAGATTTCACATGAATAGCTAAATTTATGACTTTGAAAATCTATTGAAGGGGCAGAGTGGTGTCAGCCAGTCCTTTTGGCCCAGGCAGACACCTGTGTCTTGTACAGAGGGGCACAGCTCCCAGGCCACTCGACTCTTTTGAACCCATCCTGCCTGCTGATGCCTTCAGCTGTGCCTATGATACCTGCTGTTCAGTGACTCTGAGTTTCTATTTCCAGGGTGAGCCCCCTGGGGTGGTGGGAAACCATACCACAGAGGCCACTGGAGTGTAGGGGAGGGATCAGGCTCCTGCCAGACTGCCTGGGCTCAAGTCCAGGCCCCACTCCACCCAGCTGTGTGATTCTGCAGGTTGCTTACCTTCTCTGAGCCTCAGGTTCCACATCAAAGGGAGCAAGTAATAGTACCTGTGGTTGTTGGGAGGATTCCTTGGGTTTGGTACTACACAGGGATGTGGCAGAATGTGCCATGTGAATGGGGAGGAATCTGGAGCACCACCCCTGGGGCATCCACAGAAGGAGGCTCCCTGCTGGACTTGGGTGTGTAAACATAACACAGGACACCTGTATTCACTGCACTTGCAGAGAGGCACAAACAAGAAGCACACGTGGGGAGGGGGATGCATTATCTCCCACCACATGCGTTATCTCTTGCCCACATGACTTTCCCTGGACTGGGAGAGAGGCTCTGGATCTGGTTCTACCATCTCTGTGTTGGTAGCCTTTGGCAAGTATTTCCCTGCTGGGCTCCCACCACTGGCCCCAGGGTCCACCTGGGAGGTAGGCATGGCTTCCAGGACTGGACCCCTCCATGTCCAGGGAAAGTGGGGATGGAGATGTGAGCAAGGTTAGGTAGGGTCTAAGAGGATTGCTTTCTGAGGCACAGACAGGCACTTAAACCTGGAACAATTTGAGCTTACCCTACAGAAGAAGAGCCCCCTTCTGCATTCCCACCAGTGGAGCGGTGTGAGGCAGAGAGTGGGCAGGTCCAGTGATGGCTCCATGGATGTGATTTGACAGACACAATGTTGAGCACAAAGGGCCATCACAGACAGACACAGGGTAATGCTGTTCATATGAAGCACAAAAGTCTAAAAACGAATATTTAGCAACAGAAGGAGACATTACTATGTGACAAAATTAATGCAGAAGTCCCCTGGGGTCAGCAGGGAACACATTTATGAGGACGGTTTCCCAGGTTGGTGGTTGGAACCTGTGTCGCCACTGTGTCCCACATAACTCCTGTTAATCTTAGGTGTTGTGTATAGATTTTAAAATGTTTTGTTTGAATGAAAATATGCATAGCTAAAAAATAGGCCTCTAAGTCACTGGGCTGGATGCTCTACAATTTCCTTGCTGGACCTGAGCCTCTAGGATGTCCTGGTTTTCCTCAGGCCATCAAGGTGACCCTAGGTTCAGGTTGGCCAGGTGGTACTGTGGTAAGGGAATTAGTCAGAAGAAGCTGAAGACCTGACTGGGTCCTGGTGGTTTCAGATAAGAGCTATGTTCCCTTGAGTGTCAGTTTCCTCTACTGTGAAATGGGGAGAACTTAGTCATTGATCTCCCAGAGCTGGCATAAAGGTATTTGGAGGTGACGGTGCATGGAGTGAGTTCAGCTTTGTTTCAGGGTATATGCCATACATCAAAGACTGCTGAGAATAGCACAGTGAGGGCCCAAGTAGAGGGCAGGAAGAGGTGGGGTAAGAAGGACATGGTCCTTCAAGAGAGGCCCTGCTTTGGTGACTCCTAGGGCTCTACATCAAGGAGCCTGGCATCTCAAATTCAAGCCCACAAGGACCAGCTGGTCTTGAAGCACATGAACTCAGATCCTTCTTCTGTTCTGGTCATTTTGCACAGCTTTCCTCCTTGGCCACAGGCTCACTCTGACCCATCAGGAGCCCAGGGCTTGCTTTGACTTTCTGCTGACCTCCTAACTTTTCCAGATGGCATGGCTTGGTACATTCCGACTCACATGGGGTGATGGTGCAGCCTGTCCCCCTTGGATCCATGCACTCCACCCTCTGCTGATGGAGGGCTGAACCCATAAGGTGGGGTGCCACTCATGGCAAGAGCAAGCCTAGGAGGTGTTTGCTGTGCTGGCGCAGTCAGGGCCCAGGAGTAAAGCTGTTTTGGGGGTCACTTATGTTCCTCTTTGTCACATAGTAGGGTCTGTCTCCTGTTGTGCTCCGGGTGCAAGGCGAATCCTGTGAGTCACAAATGTGCATTTTGCAGAGTGTAGTGCCAGGCTCACCTGTAACCAGATGGAGCAAGGGACAGTAAGCAGCCTGCCGGATGGGCTTTATCGGGCTGCTGGCACCAGGCAGGGTGGACTTAGCACAATGTCTGAGGAAGCCAGCAGCCCACATCTGGGACCTTGAAGCTCAGGAAGCTGAAGCAGGGCTGTTCTTCCAGCTAGAGATAGTGTTTTATTCCCCTGTTTGCTAGCTCTTGTGACAAATTGTCAGAAAGCTGGTGTCTTTAGAAAACAGAAACTGGTTTTCTCATATTCTGGAGGCCAGAAATTCAGAACTATGGTGTTGGTGGATTGACTCCCTCTGAGGCTCAGGGAGAGGCCTGGGACAGGCTCTGGTGCCGGCAGCAGCCCTTGCAGTCCCTCTTGGTCTCTCTATCTTCACTTGGGGCACTCTTGGGGCTCTGTATGTCTCAAGCATGCTGTCAGTACTCTTATGAGGACACTGTCATTGGCATTATGATGACTCATCTCAAGACCCTTAACATAAACACATAGGCAAAACCCTATTTCCAAATCAGGTCACATTTGCAGAAACTGGGGTTGGGACTTGGAAACAGCTCTTTGGGGAACTGCTGGGGCTTGAATGTATCCCCAGCATTCATGGGTTGGAAACTTGTTCCCCAGTGTGACTACATTGAGGGAAGGAATCTTGGGGGTTAGGTGGCTACAGGGGCTGTTCCCTGAGCAATGGATTCATGTGGTCTCACTGGGGTGGGCTCCTGATAAATGGAAGATTTTGGCCTTGTCCCTCTGTCCCCATGTGTGGGAGTACACTCTTGCCCTTCCACATTCCCTATGAGGGACAGAGCATGTAGGTCCTTGCCATTTGTCAGCATCTTCATTGTGAACTTCCAGCCTCCAGAACCATAGGAAATAAATCTCTCTTCTTTATAAGTCACCCACCCTTAAGTATTCTGTTACAACAGCACAGACCAGATGAGACAGGGACATGCTTCCCCCCATTGCATGAGGAAAATCATGTTAATACCTTTGTGAATCACAGGTGTCTGATTCCAGCCACCACTCATGCAGGTCCTGGGATTCTGCATCCATCTTCCAGTCTGCTTTCCTCAGTGCTGTTCTCACCTTTAAGGCAGGAGGAACAGGCCTAGTACACATGTGAGTGAGAGAGCTGGGGTGAGTGTCAGGGAGGGATGGGGCCTGTGGCAAACTTCATGGAGCAGGCACTAGCTAAAGAGCAGTGACCAAGGCTGTCAAGCTGTGGCTGCTGGTCAGGGCATTTATCCAGCTGGCTCAAAGCTTATTTTATTTTTACAGAAAACCCAGAAATATGAATATTGTGTGACCAATTTCATTTTTAAAAAACTATTGAGTAGGTTAAGAAAAAAACAACAACTATGTGAGTCTGATGGAGTCCCCAGAGACTGCTTTTTAATCTTCTGGACAAGGTGTCCAGAGAAAAGTGGGGATGGTGGCCTGAATGTATGCCTGGGGTAATTCCCATGCACTCAGAGCCCAAGGAAAATGCAGTCTTCTGTTTAACAATGACAAAAATGCCTTTAAAAGGAGAGAATATAAATTCTTTCCCTCCTTCTGGGTCTCTCTCATCTGTTATAGAATTTCTATTTGCTCTTTAATGATATTCTGAAAAAGAAAAATTAAAACCCTAAATCATAGCATAATATTTCCCATTCATTTTAAGTGTAAAATATAAACTTTCAATACAAATGTCAGAGCAGTACACTCTTATGCAGATGCCTCAGATTTACACCATTCCTGCTCTGAAGCTCATGCCTTTGCAGGTATTTTGTCCCCAGTGGAGCATCAGAAGTACTTCCCTGAGCCCATTCAGCAATTTTATTTGACTTCTCAAAAGGTTCCCATCTCACCAGCCCCATATCCACAGGTGGCCAATGAGTTGGGAATGAGTGGAAGCAAATGGCTCGGGGTTTCCCTGCCTCTGTTCTCCTCATGTGTGACCATGTTCAGCAAAAGTGCTTTGATGCTGGAAGAAACACGGATGGTAAAGGACGTGATGAGTTCTTTGGATGTTGCAATTTTGTAGAACATCTTTGCCTTTTCTCTTCATTTGGAGCAAGCTCTGGTTTGAACAGCCAGCAGGGTTTCTCAAAGCAGTGGATTCCCCACTTTCTCATTATAGTTGCAGCACATTTTCTTGTAATCACTTTGAGACCAGCAAGCAAGCATGTGGCCCACTGCTCTTCTGCTGGTGGGCATGTCCCATTGTCCTACCAGATGTCACTCCCAAAGAGCATGTTGAAAGTCAAAGTCTTCAGAATTCAGAGGTGGCAACCCTAGGAGCAGAGTTTAGGCCCAGCACTTTCCCTTCTGATCAGGAGGCCCTGTGGGAATGCTCAGATCACAGGCACAGAGCTGGTGCTGTTACTGCCTCTGAGATCACTCTTGAAGCATCAAAGGAGTGCTTCAGTTGGGATTGGCTTGCTTTGGATCCTGTGTTCTGAATCTCCAACTTGTCTTTCAAGTATAGTGCATCATCAAACTGCAAAGGCACTACTTTCCCACAGGGTATCTGCTAACATGTTTTTTTGGACACAGCAATTCTCCTTTCTCTTTTCAGCCCCAGTGGTTTTGCGAGCAGCATTGGCTGGAAAACAGGCCTGGACTTAGGATGAACAGGAGCAGCCAGAGACAGTGGACTTTGTGTTGTTCTGTACCTTGAACCTCCTTGTCTTCTTGTCAAAATAGCACCTTGATGATGCTTTGGGGGGCCCTCCCAAAGTTTCAGGTAAGGGTGACTCCATCTCCAGGCTAATGAGGAGGGACCATGACTGCAGTTGAGCCAAACTGAAGAGACAATTTCCTGATCATAGTGATTGACTCAGGGATGGGCATATGTTCCAGGCTGAGCCAATCAGAAGAATCCATTCATTAGCCATAGTGATGGTTCAAAAATTGGCAGATGACCAAGACTGAGCCAATCAAAATAAGTCATTTCCTGACCATAGGGATTATCCCAGGGATTGGGCACATGGCCCTCAGAGCCAATGAGAAGCCCTGATAGTAGTTTTCCCAGAGACTTTGGGGAACAGAAAGTTTTCCCTTTACTTCCACTTAGATTTCAAGGAAGCAAAATGTGAGCCTGGAGTTGCTGGTTCCACACTTATGTGGAATTTGAGAATCAAGTCAGCTTCATGGACGATAGTGAAGAGTGATGATGATGATTCATCTTAAAAATCACTTTATTCTTTACTCAAATACACTTTCTGGTGTATTTGAGTGAAGAATACAGGACACACAGCAGCTTCATTCCCACACCCCTGTTCTGTGCTCTGACTTTTTGTAGGCAGAGCCTCCCCAGCCCTGCTCTCCTGCAACAGTCAACCCATTCTCCACCCATGCAGTTTTGAGTTTTCAATAGCAGTACTAAAGGGAATATACATTAGGCAGCTTTTTGAGGTCACCCTTTTCTGCTCAGCACAATGTATTCGAGATTTAGCTTTGTCATCATAGGTGTCCATCACACGCTCTACTTCATTGCCAGATAACCCACTCCATGGATGCACACAGTTTCTTTTGCATGCATCCACCAGGACATTTGTGAACATGCACCTTGTTTAAATGATGAATCCAGCCAGGCCTGAAGCTTAGCCAAGCTGTAAACTCGCCAACAAATATATCTGCCCTTCTATCCCAGGTTTGTGTAGACTTACATGGTTTGAGTGTTCTTCGTGTTTAAGGAATCATCTTTTATTCCCATAGTGAACTGATGAAGAAAGTCTCATTTGAATTAGCGAGAGGTCCAAAGGCAAGGGGCTTTCTAAGTGACATTCCTGTACATTCAGTTGCATAGTAATGTGCCACATTGCTGGGTTACCTCATGGAGTGGCCTTGGCAGGTGATAGGAATTGACACCCCACTTGACACACAGTGAATTTAATTCTCAGGGGGGATGAAGTGACTCATCTTGAGAAATAACCTAGCAGTCTGGCTGCAGCCCAGGTGTCTCCCTGCCTCCCCTGAGCTCAGCTGCCTCCCCATCAGATGGCAGCAGAGCTGGCAGGATTACTTAGTGAATTTTCCTCTCTTATATAAACAACCTCCCAGGTGTCCAATTTAGAACAAATATAAATAGAAATTAGAACAAGGTCATCAAAATTTCCTGTTGTTTAACAGCTGACAGTGCCTAGAGGAACTCAAAATTACTGTCACTAAGAGGTCCATATAATCCATTTGATAATGCACATTCTACATCTGGGATGCACCGGAAATCCTTCACATTGGCTAAGCAGTTCTTTACTGTTATTTTTTCTGTCATTATTTCCTCCTTGCTAACAAAACAGTTTACATTGAGAAGGAAGTGTGTAGAGGGTTTTGCTGCACCCCTCCCCTGACTCTGGCAAAGGCAAGGCCCTACTGAGGTGGATGGTGCAAGATGTCCATCCTCTGGAGGAGTTCAGTATGTTTCTGGGAATGGGCTGGTTTGTTTTTGTATTCTTGTTGATAAGTATAGCTGCAACTTCTCACATGACCATTAAGTATGAAGAAAAAATATGACTTTCCCAATTAATGCAACTATTTCTAATGAATAAATCTGTTTGCTCTAAATGCAACGATTCAGCTGTGGAATGTAGATTGTTAGTGTTTAATGAAAAACCCCCTGTAGGAAAAACAGTCAAAGAAGTTTTTGAGAAATTAATTTAAAATCTAGAGAAGAAAAATTAATGTTAAAAAGAGATTAGTGCTTGGTACTGGGTAACTTTTTCTTGTTCCTGTGCACAATGGTTTGTGCTCTTACTCTTTTTTGATTAAATTAGTAGCCTCTCTATCTAGTTAACCACTTGTCATAACCTCAGTGCCAGTTCTAGCCAGTAAGTCAAGAAAGAATAGTGAAGGTATAGGCCAATAGTCTTGGACATTTCTAAATATTATTAAAAGCTAACTAAGCAGAAACAGCTCAAAGCAAAATGTGAACTGAAAGTAAAAATGCTTGCTTATGCATAAGCAAAGATACATTCTTCTTATGTAATTGTAGCTATGTAATATTTTGTTTCTTTGAATAATGATTCCTGTCTTTTAATAACAAAATACTGTGAGCCTGCCAAAATGAAAAGTATGTGTGATTAACTTCACAAGTAAAGATTGGGATTCAGCACCTTCACGTTTGTGTCTGTGTTGTTTCTCTGCTGCCTTTTCTGACTCCTCACCATCTGTTCATCTCCTGAGACCCCCAGGTAGAGCTGGACTCTGACAGGTTTTAGTCTTTTTAGTAGGGGCCTGATTATGAGTGTCAACATGTGACCAGACCACGTGATGGCATGTGGTGGTTTCTCACTGATGGCTGTGACTGCTCCACCTGTGGCTCAGCACCACCTAAGAGGACTTCTTGCTCAGATCCCATGTGGGTGTGCATGTATGGCAGGCAGGGTCCTCCATGTGGGGATCAGGGACCCAGGCTGCTTCTAGCTAGTGGCTCTGCCTTACTCTAGGGCCTCTGTGTCTGCAATTTGTCCCTAGTGGAATGTGACAGCTGTTGATTCTGGCTTTCAAGTGATGTGTGACACTTGGGCTCATAGTTCATTGGCCAGAAGTAATCCTATGGCCACAGCTGGGAACAGGAGAGGCTGGCTAGGTCCCTAGCTGTGGAGCTGTGGGCAGTGCTCTGCAGAGCAGGGGATTTTGTGTTTATAAATCCTGACAGGTGGCAATCTCCCCCACCAATGTGACTCCTCACTCTCTTTGTTTTACACTCAGAATCCAGTATTATTTACAAGACTGTCTACGCCTTGGGGTTCCTGCAGAACCCACCTACTCACCCTCAGCCAAACCTGGAGACAGTGGTTCAGGAAAATGTTCAAAGACATATAAGAGCCTTCTATTGCACCATGGCCTCGACCTCCCTCCCCAAAGCCTTCAGTTTTCTGTGATTACCTCTAGAACATGTGCTACTCTCCTACCTCAAGCATTTGATTTAAAACTGTAGCTATAAATTAAAAATGAATATGAGGATTAGCTTATTTACCTGCCTTCTGTTTTTTTTTTTCTTTTTTCAGATAGTATTTATCTATAAGTAACAGAATCTTAGGCTACAAAGCTCAACCAAGCAGAAGTTTTTTTCTCATGCTGTGGCTTGCTCCTATGACTTCCTGCTTTGTGTTCTTATCATTTAATTCTGGTCTTCATGGTCACACAATGGCTGTTTTGTCTCCATCTCTCTCAGGATGGAGCAAAAGCATTCACAGTTGGACACCTCATATTTTTCTAGTGGGTTATTTCAAGGGTCCTTTGGGAATAATTTATCTTTTTTTGGAATGTCTACTGGGGATAAATATCAAATATCTTGCCTTTTGGTTAGGGTGTGGGCATTGGGATGGGTTCTTCCTGGAGAGGGGGCTCTCATCTACAGGATGTAGACAGTGCTTGATGTCAGCCCCATGTCCCATGCCTCACCTCATGGTATTTTGCCATAGTGAGTTAGGAACACTTC
Source organism: Marmota monax (assembly GCF_021218885.2). NCBI lineage: Eukaryota > Metazoa > Chordata > Mammalia > Rodentia > Sciuridae > Marmota > Marmota monax. The sequence goes on from NW_026692218.1 coordinate 18,345, forward strand.
TGGAGGCCAGTGGCAGCACAGCCCCTGAACTCTGCAGAAACCCAAGTTACAGCTTGAGGTGCCCTCTGCTGCCTTCCCCCCAACATTCACCCACCTGCTTCCTCTCTTGCACATGTTTGTTGAAATACTTATGGGGATGCACCAAACCTCTGAGCTTTTGCTCCTGGATCTCCCCCTTCCTGTGTCTCTGTGCTTTCAGGGGGATACCTGTGGTCAGCCTGCAGGTTATGCTGAGCTCCAGGTCTTTCTTTATAGAGGCGACATGGAGCTATGTAGTTGGATGGAAAGAGCAACATCTGCTCCTTCTAGGAAACTAGAAGATGCTTGATGGGGGGCCTGTGGCAGGGAGTTGAGGGGCACCACCACCCCAATGTGCAGGCCTCACCTCCAGCAGGCTGTGTGGGGGTTTTGGCTTGGGCAACTGTACACGCGATTCTAACGTTGATTTGGAAGACAGAAGACAGGCTAGTCCAGCTGACAGGAATGTAGTAAAGAACAGCAGTCCTTCCATTAGCCTGCAAAGGCTGCTGTCCCCAAGGTCACAGGCTGGAGGACTTCCACAACAGAAATTTTTTCTTCAGAGTTTGGAGGCTGGAAGTCCAAGATTGAGGTGTTGGCAGGCTGGTCCTATTGTGGCTCCCACTTGGTTTCTGGGGGCTGCAGTTCCTGGGTCCTCACACGGTCTTCTTGCATGTGTTGGTGTCCTCATAGTCCCTCTGTTTATAAGGACATCAAGTATTAACTTGGTTTCTTCTACAGAGTCTCTGTTCCCCCCATAAAGCTGGGCTCTGCAGGGCTGTGGGTGATAACTTCTTGGGAGAGGGAACCCCACATGGTCCCCAGCACTTTAGCGGTAGCTGTGTCCTCAGTGCTGCCCTCAGCCCTAGTGCATCCATGTGAACATTTACCTGCAGATCAAGAAAGCTGGATGACTGACCAGAAGGTGGGCCCCTTGGGCGACAGGACTCAGGAAACAATCAAAGCCCCAGGAATCACCTAAAAGGGGAATGTAAAGCCACAGACACAGTTGTCTAGCCACATGGGACAACAACCTCATGATCAAGGCAAGATGTACCCCAGAAATGACTGAGGAGAGCCATGGACATTCATGTTGGTGACCAGGAGTGGGTGGAAACTGGGCACTTGATGCAAAGTGTTCAAGTTCCCTGGATTCCCAGAAGTGGAATCCAGCCACAGAATACTCAACTCCCAGGCCCCAGCTTACATCAGGTAACAGGAGAAGCCCCTTTGGGCTCCAGACTGAATGTAAAGCTGTGGAACACCCACAACCACAGAGGCAGAGGCCATGTGTCCTGTGGGTGTGGGTTGGATGGTTCGGGCACATAGCAGTGGTGGCCATCACACTAGGGCACAGACCTGCTCTTGGTTCTCTTTTAAACTGTGCCTTTTCCTGTGGTTGCTGGTGGAGCACCTGAGGCTTGGGCTGTGGCCTGGCTCCTCCAATCCTCAGTGCCATCAGGGGCCAGAGTGTGTGTGGTGTGGTCTGTGGTTAGTCAAGATGTCACTTGTCCACCAGGCCAGGCCACACAGAAGCCCTCAGCTGCCTGACTGCATCCTGCTGCTGCCCTCTGCCTTCTGGTCCTTCCTGCTACAGCCTGGCCAGGCATCAGCCCAACTGGATAATTGCACTCTGTGGTGAGGCTGCCCTGGCACCCAGGGACTGATGAGAGCACCCCATCCTGGAGCCAGAAAAAGCTCTGTTTCCTGCTTCATCACAGGACAGTGTCCAGCCAATGACCCACATGTGGCCCTTAAAAGCCACACTCACAACTCACTGCCATACTTACTGGGGTCCTCCAGTGTAGAATCTGCAGAACAAGGGGCCTCTGGCAGCAGAACACAGTGGCTACCTGGATCTGGGCCATTTGGATCAACTACCACCTCTGGCTACTGTTGTGAATGAGTGCAAGTCACTTAACCTCTCTGACTCTGTCTCCTAATTTATAAATGGGATGCTAATCAATCCCTCACAACTGAAAGACTGTTGAGATTGACAGCATTAATGCCTGTAAAGTTCTCATAACAGTGTTTGGTCTGTAATAATGATTATGCAAATAATGACTATAATCATGATAATGGTTTCAGGGCCTATCAAATATTCAGACCAATACTGTGTTGATGATGGTGGTTTTATTCTTGCTTTCCCTTTACTCTAAAAAAGTGCTGGACTGTGGTGTGTCCCTGCCTTCTCTCTGTCAATGGATCTGTTGCTCCACATTTCAGGACCTGTGGCCAGAATGGGCTCCCCCTGACCTGATGTTCATTTATATGAGCATACACAAAGTGCTTACTATGTGCCCAGTAGGGTCCTTGAACTTTTAGAGAAGTGGTCTTCCTGCTGTTGTTCATTTGCATCAATGGAGGACCATAGGGACACTCAAGACCCATGGAGACCACTTGAGTAGTCTCTGGCCCTGAGTGTAAGGCATAGCTCATCCTGCAGTGGGAGTGAGACCTGTTGAATAACAAGGCAGCTCTGATGTGTCCTCTGGGGTTTTCCTCTGTGGGAGAGCCTGTGGGAGTTCATCCTATTGTGCCATCACTGATTCAAGTTGTCCTGCTGTCCATGTCTGCTGAACTTGAATATGAGTAAATAAACCCCCCACTCTCCCTCATGCAGCCCCCATGGAGCTTCTACAGCCACTGGTCGCCTCTGTTCTGTCCACAGCTCCATGGATGCACACCCAGGGGTCTTCCAGGATGGCAGATGCCATGCACAGCCTATGATGGGCTCTGGCATTCTGGGTTCCTGCTTCTGGTATCAGAAGTCTGGCCCTGCAAGTTGCCCTTCAGATGCCCCTTAACACCATCATGTCTCCTCTAGAGTGTGCATGATTACTGCCCCAAAACCACAATTTATTTGTTGCATGACTTAAGCCTTTCATGCCCCAGTTTCCTCTTCTGTTGGCTACTGTGTGTGTGTTATTAAGTTTTACTCTTCGCTCTAAACATGTCCTCTTATCTCTGATGTGCAATGCTAGGGCCATGACTCTGAGCCACCTTTCCTGTTGCCAGCTGTCCTCATGTAAGCCCTGCAAGTAGAGGACACAGGGTACTGGAGCAGGTACATGTTCTTCCCTTTTTCTTCCTGATTACTTCCTGTCTAGTCCTGTTTGCTTCCATCTAGCTCCTTCCTCTCTCCTCCTCTTCCTGTTTCTGTTGAGCACCAGCTGGCTTCTAGGGCCACCCAGCCTGAGAGTCAAAAAGTTTGGTCATGGGAAAAAGGCAGGCATCACCCTTCCTGCCAGCCACAGGCACTGGCACCCATGCTGGACTGTGGTGTGGCCCTGCATTCTCTCTGTCCAGTTTGTGTTACATGTGGCTGGAAAAGGAAGAAACCTATCTGACTGTTTCCATTTTATCTTTTAAACTGGCAGCATTTAAATTCAGTAGTTGAGTATTTGAAGTTTTTCTCTTTTTGCTTTTGTAATGAGTTTTTCCAAGGCTGAGATATAGAAGGACCTGGCCTTGGGTGCCATGGGGCAGGGACACCTGCTCACAGAGCTGGCTATTCACAAATGCAGGGTGGCCTGCAGCTGGTCTCCTTAATCCAAGGTTCAAGTTGCTGCACTGCTGTTCCTGCTGAGGCTCTGGGATTTGCACGGGGCTTCCAGGGAGTAGTGTTTTCCCACACTCACTTTTGCCTTGAAGGTCTCCAGCAGCTGTGCTGTGATGCTCTGAGACAGATGCACCTATTTTCCTGAATGACCTGGAGATCCAGGATGACAGTGGGCACCTTGGATTGGGGACACAGTCATCTGTGATTTTAGAGTAGTGAAACCTTCTGACTAGTGCAGGATTCATGAACTTGGCCTTGAGCACTGAGTCCCAGCTCCTTCACTGTAGATCCACCAGGCCAGGAGAAACTCAGGGAGTTGACAGAACTGGAAAATTTTGGAGGTGGAAAGAACAAGTGTGAATCCTGACTTTGACCATGTTCGGATTGGAGAACTTCCCTGTGGCTCAGTTTTATCATTTTTTGAAAGTAGTTTTGAGACTACACATCTCAGAAATATTGTAATGGTCTCCTGACATGGCAGGTATGTGGACCCAGGTGGGCTGGCACCTCAGTGGTGTGTTTATCCTATTAATTGATATTATCCCTTTTTATATGAAAATTGCAGCACCTTTCTTGGCAAAACTGGCTGCCAGACTAGCAACCCAGTGACATGATGTTGCAGAAGGAATTGAATGGCATGAGAATGCAAGGGGCAAAGGCTATGTTAGTGGAAATGGTGTCTGTTCACAACAATGAGAGGAATCCAGAGAGACTCAGAGCAAACACAGTATATTTATTCTCTCAAGCACAGAACCCTTGTAATCATAATTGATGGACATGCATTCTATGAGCATTTGTTTAACTTCTACTAGGAAGGAAAATAGACCCAGCAGTAAGTTGGACACCAGTGTCACTGTTAGGGAAATCTGGGACCAGGGTGGAGCACTGTGGGGGAAGAAGGCATAGGACAATCAGGGAGGGGAAAGGGTGACATGCTGTGGCTCTCATGGCCTCCTCCCTCCAGTCCTCCTATCAGAGATTTCCTTTGGCTGTATATGGATTATAGAGTGGGGAGTTGTGTAGACAGTTCCCTGCCAAGTAGAGAAGCTCAGAGGAGGGCTAAAGTCACCACCTCCAGGCTGAGGAAGAAGCCTGCTCTGCTTTGTGGTAGAGGAGCTTCCCATCAAGTGGAGAGGATGGGAAGAGGGCGAGATGACAGTGCTGAGTGGGCTGTGGAGAAGGGGAACCTGGGGTTGGAGAGTGTGCAGATGTTCTAGTCCAGACCATCACTTCCACAATTCCTGTACCACCTGCCAAGACTTCCTTCCAGACACGGGCCTCTGAATACTGAAACATGGAGGGTAGTTTGCTCACAGTTCTAGCCAAGGCAGCAAATGGCCTTGTAGAGAAATCTTTACACACCCCATGCCACCCCGATGATCAGAAGGAGAGATTTCTAGTAGTAGAAGTGTGAAGCCAAAGATTTGCCCTTCTTTTAATGATTCTGGATATATCTCAGCATCTGAGTTTTGTCTCCTATGGAAAGGAGAGAAGCATGTGCTGCCAAGTCCTAAAGCTGGGTGGGCCCCATGTGGATCATGGGCATGGTGGGTTCTGTCTGGTCTGCAGGGTAATGAGCCATGAAGATGACCCCATGCTTGGATGTGGGGCTCTCTCTGTGAGGTTGAGATCTGGAGGAGTAATGTTTTCCCTTTGAGGAGGCAGCTGTGTTCATCAGGGCCATGGGATCAGTGACCATCTTGGCTCCTTCCCACTTCACATGGTTTTGGGGATGGTCCTGAAGAACACATTTTTGTGGAATTATAAGACTTTCCCTGTGGCCAGCAGGTGGCTCACTGGGTGGCAGGCAGGGACTCCATTGGGTCATCTTCTCACACAGCATAACAGGGTCTCACTCTTGGTTTGCTGCCCTCCTCACACAGGTCGAGGGTCCAGTCACCATAAATGGCCTGCAGAGGTTCTCCTCACTGCCGGCCTTCCTCCCCTTCAGCTTGCACATCTCCAACTCTTAGGTGTTCTCCTTCCTTGAGGAGGCCAACCAAGACCTCAGGTGCAACTCCCGCCTACAGGCTGGGGGAGTCCTTCTTGATCCACAGAGCCTGGAGCCCCCTTCAGTCAGCACCAGCTATGGCCTGTTTTCCATGGAGCTCCTGCTGATGCCCATGCCCTTTAGTAACTTGGAGAAGTTTCACTTCAACTGGGAGCTGAAGTCCCACATCCTCCACAACTCCATCCACTCCATCAGACCCAAAGTGAAGTTCTATGTCACTCACATGGGCTAGGATTACAGTGACCCTGGTGAGGATCTAACCTGCATCAAGATGTTTGCCATTCCTGAAGCCAGGGAGGTGGTGGCCAGCTTCTGGCTGCAGGGGGGCCCCTGACTGTGCATGGCTGAGCTGGACCTGCATGAGTGGTTTAGCTCCAAACTGGACCTGGAGCCCAAGGAAGAGATCCTGACCCTGCTGGGGGGCATGGCCATGGAGCTCTCCTTCAGCTTCTACCTGGCCAATGAGGCAGTCCAGCATCCCCTAGAGGAGGAGGGTGAGTGGGAGGACAAGATCCACTTGGTCCAGGACAGCCCCACACAGGTGCCTTCTTCCTGAGAGTGCATCTGCAGCGTGGCAGTCTACGTGACCCAGGACAACCTGTAGAGGTCCCTGTTGAGCCTGGATGAGAACATCACCTTCTCTGTCCTGCTGAACCTCATCTGTGAAGGGGATACAACCACCCTTCAGGTCTCTGACCAGCGGCAGCATGGAAGACCAGTTCACTCTTCAGTTAGAGGCCTTGCCATGTTGGGTTGAGTGGCAGTCAGTTCTTAGAAATCCCAAGCTATGGGCTGATAGATGGTGTTGGTCGTTGGCTGGGGTTTGTCATCAATAAACATAGCCAGGAATTAAAGTGGCCAGGACAACTTTTGTCTGGAGGGAGGGAGCTGAGGCCCTCACATGTGTGCAAAGGTGGGCTGGGCATCAGAAAGCGACCATGAGGGAGGGGAGCACAGGAGTTAAGAGACAGAGAGGTGACCCAGCACCAAGGGTTGGTGGCATGGACCCAGTACCACCTCTGTCTACCTACACTAGCTGTGACCTAAGTTAGTGGTCTGTCCTCCTTTGGAGTCCAGAAGACAGAGCTTGTCCTTTCTGATGGTTCTATTTTATGAAATTCTTATACCTTGCTCTGAGTTGTCAGTGACAGCTACATACTATTGCAGGCCATCATTAGAATATGCTCCAAGAAGGAGGGTTCATGGGCCAGTTACCACGTGTGCTTGGCTAAACAAGCAGCAGACCTTCCCTGCCAGGCCATGCCTGCTGGCAGCATTCCAGTGGCCTGTGGGGTTGGCTAGTGCTGTGTGTGCTGACCTGTCCTGGGCTGAGGATACTGCAGTTCTCCGTGTGTGGGGAGTGAGCCTCTCAGGAACAGGAGGAGAGAGCCAGGAGACAGGCCAGGCAGAAAGCTTCTAGAAGGGATTGGCTGGGAGGTGGCACTATGTGCCACACCAAGCCGAGGGGCCTCTTGGTTCTGTTTTTGCAGCATGAAAGCAGCCATGGTGAGTAAGTGCCACTGGTCTCAATAAACCTTCATTTACAAATGCATGTGGAGGGCAGAACCTGGCCCCCACAGAGTCCCTAGAAAGCTCTGAGTGAGCTTTCACCTCAACCAGCAGAGAGAGGGAGCATGCTCTTTCCTCTCCAGGTGTGAAGACCTGGCAGCTCGGCACCATCAGCTCTGGTTGGACGTGGTGCATCATCTAACTCACAGAGTCCTTTCCCCTCCCTTGTGCCCCACACTGCATTGCCCACCTGGATCCTGTGGGTGTTTGGGTCTGGAAGCACTGACACAGTTTGGAATAAAGGTGTGCAGCACTGGAAGGAGGGCTAGCTGCTGGCCCATGATGACAGCACATCCAGTCACTTACTTTCTGTGGGGAGGGGAATCGAGTGACTGGGTGTAGTGCAGGAATGGGCTTAGGCCTGGGTTGGCTGATTCATGCAGAGCCCCCCAAAAGCCTGGCCCCCACTCTGTTCAGTGTGTGCCTTTGGGTGGCCAGGCCTCAGTGCTGTAACTGTGTATTTTAAGCTGCTGTGTCCCTGTGCCCAGTCCTGGGTTGGGTCTTTGCCTGCATCTCTCTGCAGTATCACAGCCACACAAAGATTTCACTCCTGTTCATTCTATGCATGTGGAAACCGAAGCTGGGAGGTTGAGTTCCTGACCAAGGTCACACACTGGAAGGGGATGGGGTTGGATTCTTTGCCTACATGTGTGAGTTGAGAGACCTTGTTTTATATTCTTAGTGTGCTCATCTGGAAGGGGTGTGTGCTCCACCATGAAAGCACCTCGATGGTTTATTTATTTATTTATTTTTTATGTAATAGCCAGAAAAAAACCTCATTGATGTACTGGAAATAAATGAAGCGAGCAGGGCTCTCTTCAGAGCTGGCCATGGTGGGACGTTGCCACCATCTCTGTGCTTGGCAGAGACTCCAAGGAGGCAGAGGAGTGGGGAGCTCATATAGGACAGAAGAGGAGGACATCCCCCTGTGCCCAGATGGAGGCTCATTGTTGGGAGGTGGAGGCAGGTCAGGGGAAGTGGCAGCTTCTGTGATGGACGTGGGGAGCACCTATGGCTTTCCCTGTCTGGGGGAGTTGGGAGCACAGGCACAAAGAAAGGGGGGCCTAGAGCTGTGCCCACATTCTGGCCACCCTGGCTGATTTCCAGAGGGGACAAGTTGAGTCCTGGATGGAGCACTGCACTGTGATCAGTTATTCCATTGCCATGTGGCACATGGCTGTTGTCCCTGCTGTATGCCTCCTCTCAGAATCAGGCACAGAGAAGGTGTTGATCTTCCAACCTAGAAGACTGTCTGTCTGAACCATTTCTTTTGTAATGGGATGTGACACACTGAATTGGACTCCAGCATGGCCTGGATCCAAGCCTGTGCATGGGATTTGCCAAGGTCTCCTCTCAATGCTGTGGATATCAGGCAGAGGACAATGGGGGCCGTGCTCATGTCTCACTTTGTGCTTCTGACCTAGTGCTGCACAGGGTCATGATGAACAGAAGTGACCTTGGTTCTTCTCCAGCACTGAGGTACTGTTTGGAAACATCGGTATCTATGTGAAAATGTGCTGTATTTGTATTTCTTGCCTGGCTCATGTCAAATGATAGACTTTTGTTATATTTAATGGCTGAATAATAGCCATCATGTATAGTCACCAAATTTTCTTTTTCTACCTATACACATTCCATATCGTGGCTATTGTGAAAAATGAAAAAAAAATAGCCACCTGTTTGATGATTATCCCTCAAGTGGCACCAAAATTCCAGGCTTTATTCATCTCTCTTCCAGATGAAACACAGGTTTTTCCTTAAGAAAATTGTGCCTAGACACAGGTGTTCTGGAACCTGCACTGCTGGAACCTACATCAAGCCTAGACCTCAGAGCTCGGGTTTCAAGTGAGCATAGAGAGGATGGTGGATGACTGTTCCCCAGACAGATGGAGCTGTGCAGCACACCCGCTGCCTTTGGCTGAGTGTTTCTGAGCAGTGCTCATGATGCCTGCCTTGTTTGCCCTGCCAGATGCATTGGGTCTGTGTGCTGCCTGGAGGTTGCTAGGGGCGTGCTGGCTTTGGAAGCTCGAGGGTGCTGTTTGTGAAGGGGGACTTCACTCTATGCTAATGGTGCTATCTGAGGTCACAGCTTTGGAAAATGAGTGTACTTAGATCGTGGCAGTGGTTGATAACTTGGGGACACCCAGGCTGTGTCAAACGACATTTGTTTTGTTATCATTTTAGTCCCTGAAGTCCTTGGAGGAGGCCAGGGTCATTGTGTCCATGCCTATTATGCAGATGCAGAGACCTCCCATTTCTCTCTGCTCCATGCCCCTGGCACAGTGGAGGGTGGAGGTGCCGTGTGTAGGTGCCTGGCCCTCATCTGCCACACTGGCATGGCTGACCTGGCAGCAGTTGCAGGACCACCTTGTGCCTTGCTCAGGGCAGTGCATCTGGGCTAGAAGGTTTCAGGTCCCCCACTGCCTCCCGCTGCACTGCCCTTCATCTCTCCCCACAGTGCCCACCCCGTGCTCCCTGGAGGCTGGACCAGTGATTTCATTTCACATATATGGAATGCTGATCTGAAAAAAAAGAAGCTCTGAGGAGAGTCATATATGTCCTGGAGGACACTTCTTACCATGGCAACACCATGCTGGGCCAGCTGCTTCACAACATGTGTGCAGGGCATGGAATGGCAGTGTTTACCTTGTGCCACACTGTCTAGTGGCCTCCAAGGGCTATTTTCCCCATGATTTCCAGTGCCTCAAGGGGCTCTCCTTCCCCACACTATCTCTGGACCATCCTTCCCAACTCTGTCTAGAGGCCTCCAGTGGCCATCCTTCCCCACACTGTCCAGAGGCCTCCAGAGGCCTTCCTTCCCAATGGCATCTAGTAGGCCTCCAGGATCCATCCTTCTCTACACTGTTCAGTGGTCTCCAGGAGCATCCTTCTCATGTATAGAAAACTCACCCACCCCAATGGAAAACTTGCCACCTCCTCTTCCCCCCCAGCCACCACCTATGACTCTCCCCATCTGTGGTTCCCACTGTCTCTGGTAACTCACGTGGGGATCACAACACGTGTGTCCTCTGTTTGTCATCAGCTTATTTGATGATGACTTTTAAAGTTAACATTATTTAAAGGTGATGCAGTGAATGTTTTCTTCATAAAAGAAAAAGTAGAGTGCAGCTCAGTCAGAGCCCGAGCTCCTGCCGGCGCCCACGTGCTGAGCCACAGCCAACCCATTCATGGCTTGTGTTCACCTCATGCTCGGTGCTGCTGTGTGTAGACTAATCATCCTGCCTTAGGCGCCTCCCTGAGGATTATCTCCTCCCTCAGCTGCTGCCACCTTCTGGTGTGAACTGTCTACTTGTCCCTTGCTGGTGCGCATGAGGTTTCTTCCAGTTTTCCACTGGCCCTTGGAATGGCACTCCAGGCAATTTCCTCAATTTGGACACACATTAGCATCTGTCTGGGTGAGAGGCCAGTGCCCAGGGCCTGGGGCCTGGCTGCCATGGTTCTGCCATGGCTCTGCTCGGGTGAGGTCCTTCAGCTCTTCACACCTTAGGTTGCTCTATGTAAGAGAAGCTGGTGCCCCCCTCCTCTCAGGTTGTGCCAGAATGGACTAAGCATAATCAGTTGTGGGGAGTGGCCTCCCCTGGATCAACACTCTCTTGTGACAGCCACGGTGGCTGTTTCTTGTTGGTTTTGTTATTGCTCTGCTCTGCCACCAAGCTTTGGGGTTGACTTTTGGAATTTGCACCCCCTGCGTGTGGTTGCTCTTGTTCAGCAAGGAGGTCCACAGAACAGGGTAGAGTGTGGCTGTGAAGTCTCTACTCTAGGCCTCCGGAGACCAAGCAGGAATCAGTTCTGATTTTATTTTGCAGTTACCATGTACATATACTGAGGCAATAGCTAAGCAGATGATATGCAGCCAACAATGCAATTTCTGCTAACTTCCCTGCATTGACCAATCAAGGAGCAGGCCATAGAGCAAGTGCAGGGACTGCAACACATGACCTCATACCCAGGGCTGTGCCTACAGGTTAAGTAGCCTTAATGTACACCATGTTTACAGTGCTTCATTCACCTGTCTGCACATTTTCCCATTTCTTTCCTAGAGATATGGAGTTCTAGGTGCATCTGGAAGTCTGACAATAACTGAAGCCATGTAAAGAATGAGATTTTCTCAGATAAAATCATGAGAAGAAAAGAGAGCTTATGAAGTAGTCTTGAAGGACTCCTGCATTGAACAGGTTCATGGATGATCAGTTCTCAAAACATGGCAGACAATTGGCAGGAGAACCAGGAGAGCATCACTTCACACAGCAAGGAAAAGGAGACTGAGGCTTGGAGGCAGCAGGATGCATGCTTCAGAGAGAGCAGGAAAGGGCATGAGCTGTCCTGCATGTTTTGCCCAGGGACACTGTTGGTGACTTGGATAAGGTGTTTTTATTCACTCTGGATAAAAAGCTGGATTGGAGGGGATTGAGAATAAGTAATCTGAGGGTCAGTTCTTGTAAGGATCAAGGTCAGCTGCATGTAGTAGGAACCCCAGAAAACATGAACATCACCAAGACAGGGATATAATTAAGGCTAGAATTGCCCCAGGAAGGTGTTAGTCTGGGGGATCGAAGATGTCTGAGTGTCAAGGATTTTACAACTCTTGGCCATTTCCTCATTGTTACAAGGTGGCTGCTATAGTCATGGCCATCAGATTTATACTTCACTCAGAAAGAGAGATGGAGATATAGGGAAAAAGCCCTTGCATTGGAGTCTGCTTCCCTTAAGGCACACTTCCAGAAATGTTAATCAACATCTCTGACTGTTGCCCAAAGCCAGGCTGCTCCTTTTCCCAAGACTGCCTCTGGGGAAGTGGAGAATGTGGCTTTGGCCATCAGTAGGCATCTGTGGGGGGCTGGGCCCAAGGATATTCCTTGGATACCAAAATTCCATGATGCTCAAGGTCCTTATGTAGGATGACAGGGTTTGCATGGGACCCAAATACTTCCTCCCATGAACTTCATTCCTCTCTTATCACTCATAATGCCTGGTGCAGTCCACAGACTCTGGGCAGCATTGCCCCACTATATCATTCATGCATCATGAGGAGGAGAACTGCAGGTGCAGGACAGGTGCAGCTATTTCTTGGAATTTTGATCATCAGAGGGTTGAATCCCTTGAGTGGGAACCCTGGCTACCGAGGGCTGCCTGTGTGTGGCTGGGCGTTCTGCTGGGCCCCTCCAACCACATTAGAGTTTTCCTGCAAGGACAGAAATGGAGACTGGCTGTCAGATGAGCAGCTACCAACATTGGCCACACATGACAGTGGCTTTCCCTGTGACCCAGCATTTGGTGGGGAAGAAGGGAGCCAAGGACAATGCAGTGGGGAGTCTCAAGGGAGGGAGGGTGCAGTGGGGAGTCTCGAAGGATTCTTTTCCCTAAACTTGTGGCTGCTGTGTGTGTTTAATGCTGAGGAGAAGCTCAGAGTTCACATGGTATTGTGGGCTATTTTCTGGGGTCCTGAAATGCTCCTCCATGGATTTCCCAGACACAGTGGGGCAGTCATCTCGCTATTACTCCTCCCTTTAGAGAATTCTATTGAAAAGAAAAACTGCCAGTTTCATGCATAAGTAGATTTGTTGCACATACTTATTTCACATGGCATGAGTCCAGCTTGCCTTCCCAGCATTGTGCAGTTGCCCTCCAAGAACTTGCATGTGAGTACCTTTAGGGAAATCCAAAGGAACGGTGCTAATAAGAGACACATACTCCCTTGGCAATCTCCTCACCCAAATAAAGGAGATGGTTTTCCTAATCACTTGAGGGGTGGGGTGTCTATGAGTTTAGGGTCACTCCACCCAACCACTTTGCCCTGTACCAAGGTCATTTCCAGCCACTGCTGAAGAGAACACCATGGGACACCTGGCTCAGCCATTCAGGGATGATGCTGGTTGGGTGGATGGCACCAGACCTCATTGGGTTGCCATCAGGCCATGAGCCCAGTCTCAGGAGTGCATTTGCCCTCTGTCCCTGTGGTGGACAGTTTGTTCTCTGCATTCTTGCAGAGAAAAGGTGGAGGTCTCATATTCTACACTTCCTGCTGACATGGGGACATTGTTACAAAAACATCTCACCACCTGATCCATAGGGGATGAAAATGACAATGCAGATGTTTGCCGGTTAAGAGCTTGTGCCCCTGAGCCACCAGAGACGGCCCCTGAGTTATGTCACCAGGTTGCTTGTCCTGCTGGTGGATTAACCACTGTGAACATGGCTGGAGGCCTCCACAGTGTGCTAGTGTGTTTTTGTGAGTCAGGAAGGGCAAGTGAACTCTAGCACAACCAGCCACTGCAAGAATATGGGGTAGCAGAGACCATCATCAACCAAGAGGGAAGAGAGATGGGGTGAGGAAGTGCAAGACTGGGCCACTCTGCAATCAGAGGAACCCCTAGCCTCGGGGTCATCATAAAGAGAGTGTCCTCCTGGAACAGGATCCAGGGATGTCACATCAGCTGTCTTCTGAGGCCTTTCCCACTGCCCATTACACACACCTCAGAGGTTAGACTTCCTCCATTTTCAATCTTTGTCCCAAGTATAGGCAAAAGTCTTTCCTTTCTTTCGCCTTAGCATGGGGAAAATGAACATCAATTTAAGAAATGCTTACTGAGTAAAAATGGACAAACCCAGGGAAGACAGCATTCAGCCACCTAGTTCCAGTGTAGTCCTGGCTCCCTGGGACAGTAAACACTGACTCATTACAAATGAGGTCTCAAGGCAAGAGGGTACTACAGGATCCATCCTGTTCTGACTACTGAACAGACATCTTTTATGATGAACATGCCAGGTTCCTTGTGAACATCAAGATCCAGGCTAATCCCAGGCAGCTTCCTTAACCCACAGGGCTGTGGCTTGACACTTTAATGAGCACCACTGTTTCACAGTCACAGGGTGAAGCCCACATATACACATGGTGGGTGCTTTCTTCTCAGAGGTGTCTTCTGTGTGGAATCCTACAGAGGCCTTGACAGCAAGAACTGTTGAGGGTTTAGAAAAGGATAGTGGAAGGCTGGGGTTTGGCTCAGTGGTGGAGACATTGGTTTTGAGGTCAAGGTGCTTGGAGTGTTCTGTGAGTTCTGCTCTGAGGCTGCTATTGATGCCCATGAGCCTTCCTTTCCTGATTGCTCCATCTCTAGCTGCCCATTCCACACCCTCGCTCCTCTCCCCAGGAGTTCCAGGATGGGGTGGGAGACCTTCAGCTTCCTTTGCCTTCCAGGTTGTCCTCAAGGCCAGGTTGATGGAGCCTCCTCATTTCTGAGCTCATTGTCTTTAAGAGGCAACAAAGCAACTGGAAGAAGTCAGAAAAACTCCAGAATTTGCCCCAGACTCAGTCCTTTAGGGCCATGAGCACAGCATCTTTTCCCCAGGCTCCTAGCACTATACCAGCTTCTTTAGAAAGTTCAAACAAAGGGAGCAGAGAGCAATGTCACAGAAATCATGGAAATCCAAGGCAAGAAGGGGATGGTTGAAAGCACCCCACCTGCCAAGTAAACTGTGGACCAAAGCCCCCTCCTGGGTTTCCAGTGGGAAGGTCTGGGGGCATTTTGCTATGACCTTGCTATGGAGGGATGTGGCTGGTGGAGGTGTGATTAACGAGTGGCTGGCTGAGTAATGACAGGTGAGCAAGGATATGCTGCACAGTGTTACTTGGGATCCGGGCTATGGAGGGGGCAGGGAGATGCCAGGGGATTCAGGATTTTGGAAAATCACCTTCATTTTCCTTCGTGTGTTATTGTTCACCCTCGTTTTTCCCTGGGAGAGTCTGCTGCTGGGAAGGGGCTCATGGAGAAGGAGAGCACACCACAATGATGTGGGATGAGAGGCCGCTTGAGCTGTGGACACCTCCTGCCTCTGC
Organism: Marmota monax; assembly: GCF_021218885.2. NCBI lineage: Eukaryota > Metazoa > Chordata > Mammalia > Rodentia > Sciuridae > Marmota > Marmota monax. Next base: position 33,360 of record NW_026692218.1, read on the forward strand.
CACTGGAGGCGTTGGCTGGGTGGTGCTGCATACAGGCTGGGCCAGCACTGTGATGTAGCTAGTGCAGGGAGTTCTCAGTGCAGAGCCTGGTGCTTGTAGGGCTGTGCACAGGTGTCGGGGCCTGGGAGGTCACTTTGATGTCTTCTTTAGAGACCTGCTTCCATCTTTCAGGAGACACAGCTGTTATACCTACCTCAATGAAGTGAGTTTGCTCAGCAACCTCTTCACACTGATGTCTGACAGACGCTGTGGTTGAGTGTAGAGTAACCATATTTGAAGTCTGACAAACCCACAGCATGTGCCGGGAATAGCCACAAGAAGGCCTGATAGTTCTGTCCATCTTCCCTGTAATCCAGGAATGGGACCTTGACTCCTAAGGCCATCTGGAATTGGGGTGTCTGAGCCTTGGTTTTCCCAAGGTAAATTTGGGGGTCTCATTAACCAGCAAAGCAGTTGTATCTCTGGTATTAAATAAGCCGGCCACCCCTGGGCCACTGGGATCTAATTGTTCAAAGAAGTATGCTAATGCTGTGAGATGGATCCCAATTTGGGGGTTGGCACCCCTAAAGCAAAACACAGCCTTTTGTGTATCTACTTGTGAAAGGATTTTGTAAGTCACAGAAGGCCCAAAGTGGGGCACAGCCCAGCTCCAACTTTAATTGGTCAAAGACCCTTCAAGGTCTGGTAGTCAGTGGCAGGCTCTTTCCTTCTCCTGTAAAGGTTTTGCTTTTCCATAATTAGGAATCCATAAATGTTTTGCTGTTCCATAATTAGGAATCTGTAGCAAAGTGAATGCCTTGTTCTGAGGGCAGTCCTACCTGAACTTGGTTTCTGACTAAGGAGGTGTTTGCTTCTGATTTTATCACTAGGTTCCTTCCAAACAGAGGCAGAGGACATTCTGGGACCCAAAGAATGGAGATAATTTGATAACCAATTTTGCAATTAAGACAAAAAGCAAAGCATGTCACCTTAGGCTTGCCATCCACTCCTGTCATGGGTCACTGCTGGCTTGACTAAGGTCCAACAGACTGAGTTGGGACAGAACAGGCAGCTCCAGCAATAGCCAGTACTTTGGTTTTCTTACCTTCCATGTGAAGGGTGGCCAAGGCTCCTCTCACAAGAGGCCCACCTGGGCTTCTGGAGCATCATGGTGTCATTCCATAGTGGTCATTGTCCAATAGTGCCAACAAGGGCTCTGGTTTGCATTGCCACTTGGTGTCCCCAACAGGAAAATCCAGAACACCCATATTCATTGTAGCCTTTCTTAGAGCTCTAGGCACACAGATATGGCCCCTGGGGTTGTTAAAATTCTGAAATTCTGGGATGGCTCTAGTTAGGATGGCTCTCAGGGGGCTGGCCCAGCCTGGGGTAGACTAATTCTGTTTATTTTAGTCCCTGGTCCTCCCAGTTTCCCTCCTCTGCCTTGTCCTGTTATTAAACACCTTAAAGTCCCCAGCAACAGAGTAGCAGTAATTTTTGTCCTGACATCAGTGATGAAATCCAGGCCTCTCAGAGGTCTCCCTCTGTGGAGTTAGGGTCTGTGTCATTGTGTTTCCTGGAAGCTCCTGTGAGCCTTTTTAGAAATGCAGCTGGACCCCCAGCCTCCTTGAGTTGTCACTAGATTTTGATATAGTTTAGTTGGTTTTCATGGAGAAAGCCCTGCACTTGGGGAGACTCCTCCAGAGGGAAGCCTCAGCAGCTGCTTCTCAGTGTCCCAGAATGAAGAGCCTCTCCATTTCCCTTGCTTTCCAAAGGGAGGTCCAGCTGTGAAATGTCAAATTCCTGCTTCTAGAGGCCAGGCCTGAGTCGGGATGGTGAGTGCAGGTCAAGGCCTGAGAACTGTGTTGGTCCCACTCACTTTGACTTCTCCTAAATAGAGGCCCAGGGTAGATTTTGGAAGTAGCTAGCTGTGGCCTTCCCCCACCTTACAGGACAACAACACTGAACCATCTGTCCTGGCCTCCCTGTTTGAACTACTCACTGCTTCCCAGGCCTTTCTCAGCCTTACTAGTAGGTTGGGAGGTCTGAAGAACTTGCAGGACTGCCGCCTTCAGCACTTGTCAAGGGACAGCCCCAGGGGAATCGCTTCCTGATTTCTCTGCTGTTTTCCTCTCTAGATAGTTTCCTATAAAATCCTGCCTTTTGTTGCATTTTCAAAACATGTTCATGCTATGAAAGAGAGATGGCCTAGAACTGCAAGATGCTGTTGCCCTGCCACCAACCCAGGCATTCATGTTGGCTTTAAGCAAAGTTAATCTTCAAATAAAGGACTTACTCTATTGGTTCTTTTTTTAATTAATTTTTTTAGTTGTAGTTGGACACAATACTTTTATTTTATTTATTTACTTTTATTTAGTGCTGAGGCTTGACCTAGCGCCTCACATGCACTAGGTGAGTGCACTCTGCTGAGCCACAACCCCAGCCCCGACTCTACTGGTTCTTTTTAGGTATACATGACAGGAGGATTCATTTGTATGTAATTACAAAAGCATGGGATGCAATTTGCTCTACTTTGGCTGCAGAACTTACCCAGGCCCTCCTCTCCTCTCTCCCTGTCTCCTTCCCTCTACCCTCCTGATCTTCTGCTGTTGAGGATTTTCCTTTCCATCACTGTTGTGAATTCACTCTTTCAGCTTGGGCAGGGCTGTGTGCTCCCCTGTGGTTCAACCTCCTTGCCTTCATTTCTACCCCCAGTGTTGCCTGTGCTTAGTACACATGTCTGGGAAACCCAGGGCCTTGGGATCAAGCCAGCCAGTTTTGAACTTTTGTCATTCTGTTCTTGTGTTAGCAGGTGCTGTAGGAAATACTGTCACATCCTAGTCAAAGGACTATTCATTTTCAAATGGAAAAGCCTGATATATGAGCCAGCAACAGCTACCTGCAGCAAGAAAAGAGGACAACCCCATCCCTCTCCTCCGGGTCCCCAGAAGTCACAGACGTGAGTTAAGGCTTCAAAGTACAGTAAGCTTCAGCTGGTGCAGCACAAGCCAGGAAGCTGAAGAGAAGATACTAGGAGTACTCTCCATGCCACCCGTTCTCAGGATTCAGAAAACACTGTAAGTGGTGGCAAAGTGGGAGATAAGGGAGGACAGGAGAAGAAGAGCATGTCACATGTCACATCCTAGGACTGTCCACCTGGGCCTGCAAGGTCTTGGGTGATCAGTCTTGCCTCCTTGTGGTAGCTTTCTGGGTGGAGAACCGTGGAGAGAGTTGATGAGTCAGGGTCCTTGACATTTTCCAGTGCCCCAGAGGCCTCAGTACCACAGAGGACCCCCTCACACCTGGGACACCAATGGGGCTGAGACAGGAGAATGGGAGAAAAGTACAGAGAAGGAGAAACACAGAAGAGAAAGGAAAGGCAGAATCAAGAAGATGGAGAAAGAGAGGGGAGCCCTGCCTACAGGACCAGGGAGAAACCAGGGCTCACATGTCACATGTCCCTTTGTTATAGTCACATGTTACTAGAAGTAAGGTGTTCCCCAAGAGCTTATGTGTGAGACAATGCAAGAAGATTCAAAGAAGAAATGATTGGGTTGTGAGAGTCTTAATCCAATAAGTTATTAATCCCCTGATAGGGATTAACTGGGTGGTAACTGAAGTGGTGCGGTGTGGCTGGAGGAAGTGGACATTGAGGCCTGGCTTTGGATATATATTTGTATCTGGAGAGTGGAGTCTCTCTCTGTCTCCTGGTCACCATGACCTCTTCCGCAATGATGTCCTGCCTCACCTTGAGCCCCAAGGAATAGAGCTGGTCTTCTATGGACTAAGACCTCTGAAACTGTGAGTCCTCAAATAAACTCTTCCTCCTGTACAGCTGGGCTGGTCAGATCCTTTACTCACAGCAGGAACAAAGCTGATTGAAACACCCTCTCCTGTTCAGGAGAAGAGATTCAGACAACCACCCAAAGTCCCACAGGTTCTGCCCTGTACCTCTCAGTGACCTGCAGGTTACACCAATGCTGCCAAACACAGGATATTTTGACCTGATGGCAATGAAAACAAAACCAAGTCAGGGGAGCAAACATGCAGGCTAAGAATTTGCCAGGTTCTCTTGCAGGAAGGGAGATGCAGCTTGGACAGGGGGAATGTCAGCCTGCCCCTGAACCAAAAAAGCGAGCTCTTTTTTTCTTGTCACTTGAGGGTGAGGTGTCAGTGGGCTCGGGGGTACTCCACCCCAGTACTTTGCACTTTGCCAAGCAAGTTCCTGCCACTGCTGCAGAGAACACCATGGGGCCCTCGCTCAGCCATGCTGGGCTGATGCTAGTTGGGTGGCTGGCAGCAGGGCTTCAAGAGTAGTTGTGGGGCCACAGGCTCAGGCCCAGGAGTGCATTTGCCCTCTGTCCCTGTGATATTCCCTGGCACTGATCCACAATTATTACTGTATTCAAACAAGATTTCAGAAAAAAATTCACTTAAAGCCAAGAAGGAAGAAGGTAATGAATTGTGTAATCTATGCTTTTAAGGTTAATTAAAACATTTAATTGCATTTCTTCCTATATGGTGGTCTACATCTAAAAAACTGCAAGAAATTTAATATGAGGTCCTCTTTGCTTTTAGAGAATTTTACTCCAACATTAAGTCTCACGTGGATCCTCCATATTTTAACTCACTGAATTTATGCCAATGTCTTTGAAGATAGCTTTGCAGAGAGGGGTTGCTGATGTGGAGGACCCTGTGTTCTCTCATGGACTGGAGACATGAGAGATCAAGAAGGATCCCTAGAGTTCAATCAAATCTGAAATAAGAATAAGGAAATCCATTGCTCACCTCTATTATTTTCTCTGTGACTGCCCTGTGGCTGGCCTCTAGGGTCCTCACAGCAATCTCCCTTGGCTCTTGGTGATGCAGCTGCCCCTGATGCTTTTCAGATAGGTCTGTGTTTCCCTCCAAGTGGAGAATCAAAGCCTCTTCCAGGCTCTTTCCTGTTTGGTTTCACCAAAGAAAGTTTCTGCCTGTCCTCAGGGTGGGGATATCAACATCAATGTCAGGAGAAGTTTTGTGTTGGTTGGGTTGCTTGGATTGCAATCTGGGGGAGTTCACATGAAGTCTTTGAAATTCTGATTATGTCAAAAGTGGAATGACAGGTGAGAAGTAAAACGACCTTCACCACAGTGGCCTTGACTCCACAAGGCCCAGCCATGCTTAGAACTTAGCTCCCCTCAGCCCAGCCACATGTCCTCATCTGGGTTCTGGAGGCTGAGCGTCCTCTTGTCTTTCATGCAGCCTTCATTCTCTCTGCCCTGTCCCTGGACTTTTTCATTATGGCCCACAGAGTGTCCCCTTCTCACCATTCACAGCTCACTTGAGGGTCCCCTGTCCTGAGAGGCCTCCTGACCAGTCCTGAGTCTCCCCTACAACAACCCTGGGCCCATCACTCAGGTTCCTTCTCCCCAGCACTTGCCAGCATGGGGGAGAAGCTCCCTCATGTGTGGACTTGTTTGCCAACTATCTTCCCACATTAAACTCAGCTCCATACAGTAGGGTTGTGAATCCTCCATGCACAAGGATTAAGATAACACAAGGCCATCAGGGTGGGTTTCATCCATGAGGACAGATGTCTTTACACCGATTCTCGGAGACTGGGGAAAATAGCTCAAGGACACAGAGAGAATATAGCCATCTACCAGCCAGGGAGTTAGGGCCCCTGATGAGGTGGGTCTCCCAGTATTCTGAGTTATAGCTTTGGCTTCCAGGGCATTGTACACAAGTCATTTCTCGGTGCTTGGGAGACTGAGGTGGGAGGATCACTTGAGTCCAGGGGTTCAGAATGCCTGGGCATCATGGTGAGAGGCTGCCTCAAAGAAAAAACATATTATTTAAGCCATATAGTCCATGATGCCTGGCCATAGCCACCTGGAAAGCCAGCACCATGCCCTGTGGTGGAAAGTGATAAAATAGCTTTTCTTGCCAGTGGAGGCTCATTCAGATGTGTTTTCACCTCCCTGCTCCTTCTCTCTTTCACTTTTTTTTTTTCACTGCAAGTTTGGGACTTGCAGGATTCCAGGCTTTTAGTTTGGGGATGGATTAATTTGTTGGTGACACTATCTGGCAGATGTATCAGACTCTGGAACTTGCTCTGGATTTGAGGTTCCCTCTTTGGGAATTTCCCTCTGAGATGGTAGGTCTAGAGAATGCTGTTAGTCAAAAGGAAAGATATAGCTAAGACTCCTCTGTTCCCTGAGGTCCTCTCCTCTGAGGCCTATACTTCCTGGATCAGTCATGACTTTTCCACTTTAATTCTTTTGGGGTGCAAGAAATTCTAGAACCACCTGATTTCTCCCAACAGTCTACAGGGCACAAAGCTCGATACAGCTCACCAGCAAACAAATTTTCTTCCCTGTTTTGGTAGAGAAGGATTCTGCTTTTAACTAAAGATTAGTCAGTTCCATGAATCCTCCACATTTTCTGTTCAGATTCAACTTAAATGGGAAATTTGCAGAAGGATATCTTTTAGGGCCTTCTGGGAGTTTCTTCCAGATTTTCCAAATGCATATTTTTTGCAGAGCACCCTTCTTTTACTTTCTTGCCCAGACTTACTTCGGGTTGGCAATCTTATGTGCTTTTCAATCTACCACTTTGTTCTCACTTGCTAATTGCAAATACATGCTATTAAAGAAAACTCATAGAAAGGAGAGAGCCCATCTGTGACTCAAATGAGAAAAAGGAGAGAGTGGGTATTTCCAATGCCACATAAAAAGAAACTTAATTTTGCCAGCTTCATGTTGCAGAAAAATACGGAGAGATAAATTTTATTTTGCAGCAGGGCTGGGTTTTACAGCCAAAGTCTATAACATCAGATAGAACGCCTCTATCACTGAGCTGGTTAAAAAAACTCCTAATAGGATTTGTTGACTGAAAGAATGACAGACCAAGCCACAGAAAGGTTTATTTATTCACTGTCTGTATGTAAATTTTGCTGTTATGGAAATTGTGTCAGGAACTGTACTGCAATTAGATAGCACACAATATACTGTAATATTTGAGTTACAATTCACAAAAGCTGCCTGTGTATCTGAACACACATGTGTACAATCTTGTTGCTTTCTGGAAGCATCTCAGTCTCAGACTCAGGACACAACTTGTGATCAAAGTGGACAGACTCATTTGCTAAAATGTTCTCACTGGAAGACTAAGATATTGAACTCAGTTTTAAAAAGAACAGAGGTGCCTTATTATTAACTTTCAGGGTCTTGTGCCAATTTGTCTTTTGGGGACTCCCCAGGTGACTATGAAGAGGTCTGTTTTATTGCTCAAGGACACATATGTTTGGAGTTACTTATACTCAGTCCTGGAATAGAGAAACACCCTTCTTTGCTTTTTATTCTGAAAGAAACTGAACCCACTTGGAGAAATTAAATCAGGTTTCAGGTATATGTGATGCCAGCTATGTTACATTGTTAGCCTTGTGTGGCAGCAGCTTGCTCTGCAGCTAGGAGCTGCCAGCTGTCTTTATGTAGCACACATTCCCCTGTATCAACAGGTAGAAACTTTGACATGCCACAGTTGTGTGTTTTTTAAAGTGATCAGAGTCCTTTATTAAGTGAGGCTGAAGGTGGATTTGAATGCCAGGCTGGTGTCCACCATGTAAGGCAAAAGTTCCTGGCTCCAGGGATGACTTTGCATCATGGGTCAGCCTCTTCACTGACACTAGGGATTTTATTAAACTCAGCTCAGCCATGTTTTAGAAATGTGTTCTGGGGTTCGACCACTCACTGAAGAGTGGCAGCCCAGTCTAACTCTGTGAGCATTATGGCCACTGTGCTTTTATAACTTTTGCTCTCTGCCTTCTCTCTGCTTGAAAACACTCTTTGTTCAAGGCTTCCCTTTCCCTGCAACTCTGTGAATGTCTAGTGGTGGAGACAGAGGAGACATGGAGGTGAAGGCAGGGGATGTGGTTTCGTTTTTTATGACTGAGGAACAACAGGAGTTTTTCAGCAGCATGATTCCCTCCAGGTGTGTTTCCTGTTTCACCATCTGAGCTGCTGAACAAACTCAACCTGGATTGGATTTCTCTGTGGTTCCAGCCACTCTCCTATTAGCTGAACTGAGAAGGTTCTGAGAGAATCATCCCGACTTGTAGCTCAGAGATCCTTTTTGTGCAGCTGCAGGGGTGTAGTAGTGTGTGAGGCCAGTTGTGAAGCTAGTGACAGGCATTTCCCAGAGTTCAGTAACTCTGTGCCACCTGCTCTTCCCTGCATCCACCCAAGCTACTCTCCATCACAATGTTCATTTTAACAGACATGCATTTTAATGAATTAATTTATCTTTAAATTTCATATTACTCTCTGAGGAAAACCAATCTCCTGATCTTCTGGCTTTATTTTTTTTAAGAGAGAGAGAAAGTGGAGAGAGAGAGAGAGAGAGAGAGAGAGAGAGAGAGAGAGAGAGAGAGAGAGAGAGAGAGATTGATTTAGTATTTATTTTTCAGTTTTCGGTGGACACAACATCTTTTATTTTTATGTGGTGCTGAGGATTGAATCCAGCGCCCTGCATATGCCAGGAGAGCGCATTACTGCTTGAGCCACATGCCCAGCCCTGGCTTTATTCTTTTTTTTTTTTTTTTTTATTCTTACTTTCCTATCATTATACTTGTTTTTTTTTTCTTTTTTTTTTAATTTGTTATTGTTGGCTGTTCAAAACATTACATAGTTCTTGATATATCATATTTCATAATTTGATTCAAGTGGGTTATGAGCTCCCATTTTTACCCCATATACAGATTGCAGCATCACATCAGTTACACATCCATTGATTTACATATTGCCATACTAGTGTCTGTTTTATTCTGCTGCCTTTCCTATCCTCTACTATCCCCCCTCCCCTCCCCTCCCCTCCCCTCCCCTCTTCTCTCTCTACTCCCTCTACTGATATTCGTTTGTCCCCCTTATATTATTTTTCCCCTTCCCCTCACTTCCTCTTGTATGTACTTTTGTATAACTCTGAGGGTCTCCTTCCATTTCCACGCATTTTCCCTTCTCTCTCCCTTTCCCTCCCACCTCTCATCCCTGTTTAATGTTAATCTTCTTCTCATGCTCTTCGACCCTACTCTGTTCTTAGTTACTCTCCTTATATCAAAGAAGACATTTGGCATTTGTTTTTTAGGGATTGGCTAGCTTCACTTAGCATAATCTGCTCTAATGCCATCCATTTCCCTGTAAATTCTATGATTTTGTCATTTTTTAATGCAGAGTAATACTCCATTGTGTATAAATGCCACATTTTTTTTATCCATTCATCTATTGAAGGGCATCTAGGTTGGTTCCACAGTCTTGCTATTGTGAATTGTGCTGCTATGAACATCGATGTAGCAGTGTCCCTGTAGCATGCTCTTTTTAGGTCTTTAGGGAATAGACCGAGAAGGGGAATAGCTGGGTCAAATGGTGGCTCCATTCCCAGCTTTCCAAGAAATCTCCATACTGCTTTCCAAATTGGCTGCACCAATTTGCAGTCCCACCAGCAATGTACAAGTGTACCCTTTTCCCCACATCCTCGCCACCACTTGTTGTTGTTTGACTTCATAATGGCTGCCAATCTAACTGGAGTGAGATGGTATCTTAGGGTGGTTTTGATTTGCATTTCTGACTGCTAGAGATGGTGAGCATTTTTTCATGTACTTGTTGATTGATTGTATGTCCTCCTCTGAGAAGTGTCTGTTCAGGTCCTTGGCCCATTTGTTGATTGGGTTGTTTGTTCTCTTATTGTCTAATTTTTTGAGTTCTTTGTATACTCTGGATATTAGGGATCTATCTGAAGTGTGAGGAGTAAAGATTTGTTCCCAGGATGTAGGCTCTCTATTTACCTCTCTTATTGTATCTTTTGCTGAGAAAAAAACTTTTTAGTTTGAGTAAGTCCCATTTGTTGATTCTAGTTATTAACTTTTGTGCTATGGGTGTCCTATTGAGGAATTTGGAGCCCGACCCCACCGAATGTAGATCGTAGCCAACTTTTTCTTCTATCAGACGGCGTGTCTCTGATTTGATATCAAGCTCCTTGATCCATTTTGAATTCACTTTTGTGCATGGCGAGAGAAAGGGATTCAGTTTCATTTTGTTGCATATGGATTTCCAGTTTTCCCAGCACCATTTGTTGAAGATGCTATCCTTCCTCCATTGCATGCTTTTAGCCCCTTTATCAAATATAAGATAGTTGTAGTTTTGTGGATTGGTTTCTGTGTCCTCTATTCTGTACCATTGGTCCACCCGCCTGTTTTGGTACCAGTACCATGCTGTTTTTGTTACTATTGCTCTGTAGTATAGTTTGAAGTCTGGTATCGCTATACCGCCTGATTCACACTTCCTGCTTAGCATTGTTTTTGCTATTCTGGGTCTTTTATTTTTCCATATGAATTTCATGATTGCTTTCTCTATTTCTACAAGAAATGCCATTGGGATTTTGATTGGCATTGCATTAAACCTATAGAGAACTTTTGGTAATATCGCCATTTTGATGATGTTAGTTCTGCCTATCCTTGAACAGGGTATATTTTACATCTTCTAAGATCTTCTTCTATTTCTCTCTTTAGGGTTCTGTAGTTTTCATTGTATAAGTCTTTCACCTCTTTTGTTAGGTTGATTCCCAAGTATTTTATTTTTTTTGAAGATATTGTGAATGGAGTGGTTGTCCTCATTTCCATTTCAGAGGATTTGTCGCTGATATACAGGAATGCCTTTGATTTATGCGTGTTGATTTTATATCCTGCCACTTTACTGAATTCATTTATTAGCTCTAATAGTTTCTTTGTAGAGCCTTTTGGGTCTGCTAGGTATAGAATCATGTCATCTGCAAATAGTGATAATTTAAGTTCTTCTTTTCCTATTTTGATGCCTTTAATTTCTTTCGTCTGTCTAATTGCTCTGGCCAGTGTGTCGAGAACTATGTTGAACAGAAGTGGTGAGAGAGGGCATCCCTGTCTTGTTCCAGATTTTAGAGGGAATGCCTTCAATTTTTCTCCATTCAGAATGATGCTAGCCTGAGGCTTAGCATAGATTGCTTTTACAATATTGAGGTATGTTCCTGTTATCCCTAGTTTTTCTAGAGTTTTGAACATAAAGGGATGCTATACTTTGTCAAATGCTTTTTCCGCATCTATCGAGATGATCATATGATTCTTATTTTTAAGTCTATTGATGTGGTGAATAACATTTATTGATTTCCGTATATTGAACCAGCCTTGCATCCCAGGGATGAATCCTACTTGATCATGGTGCACAATTTTTTTGATAAGTTTTTGTATCCGAATGGCCAGAATTTTATTGAGGATTTTTGCATCTAGGTTCATTAGAGATATTGGTCTGTAGTTTTCTTCCTTTGAAGTGTCTTTGTCTGGTTTAGGAATCAGGGTGATGTTGGCCTCGTAGAATGAATTTGGAAGTTCTCCCTCTTTTTCTATTTCCCGAAGTAGCTTGAAAAGTATTGGTATTAGTTCCTCTTTAAAGGTTTTGTAAAACTCTGCTGTATACCCATCAGGTCCTGGGCTTTTCTTAGTTGGTAGTCTTTTGATGGTTTCTTCTATTTCCTCAATTGATATTGGTCTGTTTAGGTTGTCTATATCCTCCTGACTCAATCTGGGCAGATCATATGACTTCAGAAATTTATCTATGCCTTCACTATCTTCTAATTTATTGGAGTATAAGGATTCAAAATAATTTTTGATTATCTTCTGTATTTCTGAAGTGTCTGTTGTGATATTGCCTCTTTCATCCCGTAAGTTAGTAATTTGAGTTCTCTCTCTTCTTCTCTTCGCTAGCATGGCTAAGGGTCTGTCGATTTTGTTTATTTTTTCAAAGAACCAACTTTTAGTTTTGTCAATTTTTTCAATTGTTTCTTTTGTTTCGATTTCATTAATTTCAACTCTGATTTTAATTACTTCTTGCCTTCTACTTCTTTTGCTGTTGTTTTGCTCTTCTTTTTCTAGGATTTTGAGATGAAGTATGAGATCATTTATTTGTTGGTTTTTTTCTTTTTTTAAGGAATGAACTCCAAGCAATGAATTTTCCTCTTAGAACTGCTTTCAATGTGTCCCATAGATTCCGATATGTTGTGTCTGTGTTTTCATTAATCTCTAAGAATTTTTTAATTTCTTTCTTGATGTCTTCTATAACCCATTGATCATTCAGTAACCTATTGTTCATTCTCCAAGTGATGTATTCTTTTCCCTTCCTTCTTTTATTGTTGATTTTCAGTTCCATTCCATTATGATCAGATAGGATGCATGGTATTATCTCTACTCCTTTATATTGTCTAAGAGTTTCCCTGTGACATAATATATGATCTTTTTTTGAGAAGGATCCATGTGCTGCTGAGAAAAAAGTGTAACTGCTTGATGTTGGGTGGTATATTCTATATATGTCAATTAAGTCTAGGTTATTAATTGTGTTATTGAGTTCTATAGTTTCCTTATTCAACTTTTGTTTGGAAGATCTGTCCAGTGGTGATAGAGGTGTGTTGAAGTCTCCCATGATTATTGTATGGTGGTCTATTAGACTCTTGAACTTGAGAAGAGTTTGTTTAATGAACATAGCTGCACCATTGTTTGGTGCATATATATTTATGATTGTTATGTCTTGTTGGTGTATGGTTCCCTTGAGCAGTATGTAGTGTCCCTCTTTATCCCTTTTGATTAACTTTGGCTTGAAATCTATTTTATTTGATATGAGTATGGATACTCCTGCTTGTTTCCTAAGTCCATATGAGTGATATGATTTTTCCCAACCTTTCACCTTCAGCCTATGTATGTCTTTTCCTATCAAATGCGTCTCCTGTAGGCAGCATACTGTTGGGTCTTGTTTTGTGATCCATTCTACTAGCCTGTGTCTTTTGATTGGTGAGTTTAAGCCATTAACATTTAGGGTTATTATTGAGATATGGGTTGTTCTTCCAGCCATATTTGTTTATTTATGTTACTAAACATGGTTTGTTTTCCTCTTTGATTATTTTCCCCCCTTTAGTGTCCTACCTCCCACTGTTGGTTTTCATTGTTATTTTCCATTTCCTCTTCCTGTAATGTTTTGCCAAGGATGTTTTGAAGAGATGGTTTTCTAGCTGCAAATTCTTTTAACTTTTGTTTATCGTGGAAGGTTTTAATTTCATCTTCCATCCTGAAGCTTAATGTTGCTGGATACACAATTCTTGGTTGGAACCCATTTTCTTTCAGTGTTTGAAATATGTTATTCCAGGATCTTCTAGCTTTCAGAGTCTGTGTTGAAAGATCAGCTGTTATCCTGATTGGCTTACCCCTAAATGTGATCTGCTTCCTTTCTCTTGTAGCTTTTAAAATTCTCTCCTTATTCTGTATGTTGGGCATCTTCATTATAATGTGTCTAGGAGTGGGTCTCTTATGATTTTGCACATTCGGCGTCCTGTAGGCTTCTAGGATTTGGGGTTCTGTCTCATTCTTCAAGTCTGGGAAGTTTTCTCGTATTATTTCATTGAATAGATTGTTCATTCCTTTGGTTTGAAACTCTGTCCCTTCCTGTATCCCAATGACTCTTAAATTTGGTCTCTTGATGTTATCCCATATTTCTTGGATGTTCTGCTCATGGTTTCTTAACAGTCTTGCTGAGTTGTCTATGTTCTTTTCAAGTTGAAATACTTTATCTTCATTGTCTGATGTTCTGTCTTCTAAGTGTTCCACTCTGCTGGTAGTATTCTCAATTGAGTTTTTAAGTTGGCTTATTGCTTCCTGCATTTCTAGGATTTCTGTTTGTTTGTTTTTTATAACCTCTATTTCCTTGTATAGTTGATCTTTTGCTTCTTGGATTTGTTTATGTAATTCATTGTTGAAGTGATCTTTCATTGTCTGATTTTGCTGTCTGATGTCTTCCTTGAGACTCCAGCTCATCTGAAGCATGTATATCCTGAATTCTTTATCTGACATTCCATCTGCTGCAGCTATTACCTCTTCTAACGTTGAGTTGACCTGCAATGCTTGTGGTCCTTTCTTTCCTTGTCTCTTCATACTGTTCACGTTCCTTTCTACTTGGTGAAACTGTTGTGCTATTGAATTTTCCCCCTATATATTTATATTGGTCTTGTATAGTTGCAAAGTCTCCCTCCCAGGCGTGGGCGGCGGCTCTGTCCCTCTGCGGGCCGCTAGGCTTGTTCTGTCGGTGGTCACAGTTCTGTCTACTTTGCAGGTGCAGGCAGCGGCACTGCCCCTCTGCAGGCCTCTGGGGCTGTACTGCCAGTGGGTCGCAGGTCCACCTACCTTGCAGGCGCGGGGGGGGCGGCTTTACCCTTCCTCAGGCCACTGGGCCTGTTCTGTCTCTCAGTTGCAGGTCTGGCCTGTTCTGATGGTGGTCACAGTTCCGTCTACCTTGCAGGTGCGGGGGGGTGTGTCCCGCTCTGTCCCGCCGCGGGCCACTGGGCCTTTTCTGTCAGTGGTCACAGTTCCGCCTACCTGACAGGTGCGGGGGGTGGGGGGCGGCTCTGCCCCTCAGCAGGCCGCTGGGCCTGTTCTGTGGGTGGTCACAATTCCCTCTACCTTGCCGGTGCAGGGGGAGGGGGCGGCTCTGCCTCTCAGCATGCCGCTGCTCCTCTTCTGCCGGTGGGTCGCAGGCCCGCCTACCTTGCAGGAGTGATTGGAAGCTCTGTCCCGCCGCGGGCCACTGGGCCTTTTCTGTCGGTGGTCACAGTTCCCCTACCTGGCAGGCGCGGGGGGTGTGGGGCGGCTCTGCCCCTCTGCAGGCCACTGGGCCTGCTATGTGCATAGTCACAGTTCCCTCTATTTTGCCGGCACAGGGGGAGGGGGCGGCTCAGCCTCTCAGCAGGCCCCAGCTCCTCTTCTGCCGGTGGGTCGCAGGCCCGCCTACCTTGCAGGAGTGATTGGAAGCTCTGTCCCGCCGCGGGCCACTGGGCCTTTTCTGTCTGTGGTCACCGTTCCACCTACCTGGCAGGTGCGGGGGGTGGGGGGCGGCTCTGCCCCTCAGCAGGCCGCTGGGCCTGCTCTGTGCGTGGTCACAGTTCCCTCTACCTTGCCGGTGCAGGGGGAGGGGGCGGCTCTGCCTCTCAGCAGGCCGCTGCTCCTCTTCTCCCTGGCTTTATTCTTTTTCTGGTGGGCTGAGCACATTCCATCTGTCAGTGACTCCACAGTGCCTTGACTCTGAGGCTCATTAGTTCTCTCTGTCAAAAGGCAGGGTTTGCAAATGTCAGTGAAGTTTAAAGCCATTAACACCCACTGGCACCTCTGCAACTGGTTCAGTCAGAGGATTTAAATAGATGAGTGGCCTTCCTGCTAAGCCTCTTTTGCCTGATATTTAGCATTATAAAATCATCTTACCACCTGAGATTTCCTCATGGACCCTTAGAGTGTCTTTCACACACCCTGGAAACACTGCTCTCTCCCAGCTAAAAGATATTTTAATTTTTTTTTTCATATTAAATTATTTCCTTTTAAAATTTTAATTTAATGGACATTTAATGATTGGATATAATTGGGGGCTTCAATGTGATATTTGGATGTATGTTTACAAGGTGTAATGATCAAATCAGGATGATTAACAAATCTATCACCTCACTTTTTCAAATACTTTAAATTGTTTATTTTGTGTGGTAAAGACATGTAAATCTACAGTTCTGAAGCACATGATGCATTATCATTCATTAGAGTTGCCTTCCTGTGCTGTGGTCACTGAGCCTCACCAGCCATCTAGCTGGACTTTGCTACTCTTGCCCAGTACCCCTCACCATGCCCCTGGAAACCCTCATTCTAATCTCTGCTCCTGTGCATTCAGCTGTTTTAGATTCCCCATGTACGTGAGCTCATACTGGCTTTGTCTTCTGTGCCTGCTTCTTTCACTAAAACTAAATAATATTCATATTTTATAAATTGGATGAGATGCCAGAATTTTAGAATTAAGATGAAAGCTTAACATTTTTTCTTGTCTTTTTGAAATTCTCTGTTCCTTCCCAGCAACAACTGATGGGGTAAAAAATGTGCATGGCCTCTCAAGAGTTGAAGCCCACGTGTAGGGGACATCCTGAGCCTGGGCATTACTTTCCCATCACACAAAAGATGGAAATGGAGCACCTCAGGGACCCACTGCTAGAGGTGATGGTTGACCTTGGACTTCTTTACCATTGACAGGCTACATGATAACAGGTGCTAATGACATCTGTGTTGGACATTTTGTGACTACCAGGCTGAGGTTTCCAATGCTTTATTATTGTGACTTTCCTGTATTTTCTAATAGAATGGGTGCCTGAAAGAAATAAGATGAACTTACTTAAATCAGGCTCCAATAAATGCCAGGGTCTTAACACTGAGTGACCTGTACTAATGCATCTGTGGGAGACCTATTAATTTCTTAATTTAACAAATATTTGAGTGTCTCCCATTTCCCAGGCATTGCTTTTGCACTGACTGTGGAGTGGAAGGATGTGGTTATCTGAGTTTCAGGAAACTTATATTCTAGTAGGAAAGACATGGAGAAATCTCTGTTTTTTTTTTTTTTTAATTTTTGATGTCCATATTTTCTGAGCCCAACAGGTGCTTCAGTACTTGTTGATGTTTAATAGAGCAAGAGTGCAGAGGGATCCACAGCAGGAGGTAGGCAAGGTTAGATGACTGGAATGGATGAAAGGCCAGACCAAGCTGTGGTCTGGACATGCACAGGAACTGGGGTAATTGGTACTTTTGAATACTGGAAAGTGGCATACTGAGATTGAAGTATTGTATGTATAAAGAATAATGTAGCAATGACTACTAATGAAAAATGCCCGACATACTTGAGAAAATGAATAGATTCTGCTTGTCTTTGCACCAGGCAGAGTGATGATTTATTTGATCAACATTGGTCTTGTTTGAAACACATCTTGAGCTCTCTGAGACCTTAGGCTTCTTTAAATTTTATTTCTCTGGACAGGCAGTATTTGCAGGCTATGTCTAAAGACTATCAGAAGTGGTGGTGTACATTTTAGGAATCTGGAGGATAGGGTGGATACTGTCAAAGCAAGAGGGTCCTGAGCTTTTTTGGCTTGAACATTTAGAGATAAGTTTTGAATGTGAGCACCCAAATTGGTTCTCTGGGTTATTGAATAATTAAGAATAGTTTGGTCCCTGGTCTGTGTGCAGATGATGGACTTTGGCCTTGCAGGAAGGCCACTCAAGGCAATGTCAACCGGTGCTTTGTTTCCTTGGTCTTTGTGTGCCCCCATGTAGATTAGAACCACCACACTGTGCCATTCCTCAGTGATCTTTTCTCCTACTTTAGGCTGAAAGCTACTGTTGGTAACTTTTGTGGCTGCAATAGCAGATATAGCTTTTATAATCTTATTTGTAATCTTAGTTTGTAAATATCACCAACATTGTTGTAGGTAGTCATTCATGGAGCTGCTGTGACTGGATCAGGTAGGACATTGGAAGTCTGGAGTAAAAAATGATAATCACTTCTAAGAGGCTTATCCTTTAGATGGAAAAATACCTATCTCCATCTGTCTGTCCTTCTGTTTGACTCTATCCATCCATTCAACTACCATCCATTTATCATTCATCCATTCTTCCATCTACCATCCATCTATCCATCCTTCCATTCATCATCCACCATTCATCCCTCTATCCACCCATTTATCTATCCATCCATCCTACACCATCCATCCATCCATCCACCATTAAAGTTTTCTGTCAAGTGTGGTCTCAGGAGGTATGCCTTAGACTGTAAAAATGGAGAAAAATTGTCCTGGAGAATAGGCAGAAGGACAAGGGCAGGAGCTTCTCTGAGACCACCTCTGTAGAGGGGCCCCAGCTGCAGCTCTGCTGCCCAGTGGTGTGAATGACATGAGAATGGCAGGTCCTGTTGCCAGAGAGCTGCTTCCTTTCCAGGTTGAAAGGGGCCTGATGGCACTCAGAGGGGCAGCCTCTGGATTGAGATTTGTGAATGTGATCACCAGGTTCCCAGTCTCTACCTGTCTGCCTGGCCCGTGGAGGCACTGGAGATTTGTGAATGTGATCACCAGGTTCCCAGTCTCTACACTTCCTGCCTGGCCCATGGAGGCACTGGATCTTCCCAGGGTTTTGGGAATGGGACATAGTGACCTTAGAAAATCCTCTGGCCTGTCAGGTGAGTATCAGAGCCCCCTTCTCACCCATGGCTGACCTGAAAGATCAGGAGGCATAGTGCTGAGGCTGCAGGGCCTGCGTGGGAGGATGAAAAAAGTCCTATTGGTCTTCTCTTTCTCCTCTTTGTCCAGCCTCAGAACCCCGGGACTACCCACTGCCTTTGATCCCCAAGAGGATGCAGAAAATCTAAGAAGAGATCTCTTCCAGCTTTATTTTAAAAACTAGCCTGGCCAAAGGGGCTGAGAATCAAAACTGATTTGAATAATAGGAAGTTACAAAAATGATTTCTGAGTTTATGGCCTGGGAGACACGCCTGCTCTGGGCTTTCCTCTTCACGCAGGGACAGAGCTAGGGGCAGGGTGTAATGAGATTTCTACCCCTCTGAAAGACTGGAAGCATGTAGTAGGGACAGGGAAGCTGGTCATGGTTGGAAGTGTGTCAGTCAGCTTTCTGTAACTGTGATACATTCCTGAGATGATTTCAACATATGGAGTCAGAAGGTTTATTTCAGCCCACAGCTTTGGAGGTTTCAATCCTAAGGATTGGGCTTGTTGCTGTGAACCTGTGGTGGTGGTTGGTGAGGGATCAAAGCTGTTGCCCTTATGGCTGTGAGCACGAAGGAGAAAGAGGAAATGGCTGGGACCCTTTTCTCCCCTCAAGGGCACCCCTGATGCTGGACTCCCTCCCACCAGGCCTCCCATCCTAAGAGTACCAATGCCTCCCAGTAGTTCCCTACTCCCAATATCTTCAACTTGTGCCTTTGGGGGACAGGCAGATTTACACTAAAGCAGAAGGAGGGCCAGGTAGGCATTTGCAACAGTAAAGGAAAGTATTGTGCTTCAGGTGTCTGTGAATGTGTTCATTCAGTGCCTGGGGAGGTGCCACCCACATTAGCATGCTTGTCCTCACCTTGTAGACAGGGACACTGAGGTCAGAGAGACTGAATAAATAGCCTCAGGTCCACAGGTCCAACAGGGCAAAGCTAGGCTTTGAACCTGGATGTCAGGGCTTGGGGACACTGTTTTTGGCCCTTCTGTAAGCTGCCTTTTCAGAAACTGTCACAGGGAGAGGGGTAAAACCAAAGCCTAGATCTCACCTCCAAGAGGGTGCAGAGCTGTGTGGCCCTGGCTGGTTGACTCTTCCTGGGTCGTCCTGGCAGGGTCCTATTGCAGCCTGGTTCTGTATCAACCTGGAGATTGTGAGCATATGGATTGTTTCTCTGCTTCAGTCATGTGTTTTTATGAAGAGCAAGTAAGGTAAAGTGAGAACACTTGGAAGCCTTCATGGTGGCTGCCTTGAGCCGCCCTCAGTGGTGGCAGTAGGGAGTGGGATGGGAGGGCAAGTGAATGCAATCCTGAGGCCATGAAGACAACCTCCATCCCCTCTCCCTGGCCTGCCTTTGTGCCCAGATTTGCAACATTGGCTCTAATAGGACTTCAAAAAGGCATATCTCTCATTAGCAGCTGTAGGCCATGGGTGGCAGGGAGGGCATCACCCCAAGCTGGGAGACCTGAGAAGTTTGCTTTGGACAGCAGTTTGACGACCTCTTCTGAGCAGGAAAAAGTCCAGATGTGTCAGTCCCAGGGGCCCATGGCATTTGTTGTTTAATTTGATAATTGCATCCTGAGCACCAAGTGTGTGCATGGCATGGTACCAAGTGGAGGGTGTGCAACAATTAGCAAGATGAGGACTCGCAGTCCAGGAGGGACAGCACTAATAAAGCATGCATGGTGGATGTAGCATAGTGGGTGCTCTGAAGGAAAACAGTTCATGGAAGCAGCAGACAGCCTGATCTTATGCCCTGGGAGGGCTTTCTGGAGGAGGGACCATCACCTTGAGACTTGAAGGATGGACAGTGAGGGTCCAGACAACCAGGGGCTCCCAAGTGTGAGGGGAAAGGTTCAGAGGGCCTAGAGTGGCCTTGCAAAGGCAGGCAGCAACTGGTGCACACTGAACAGAGCACAGTGGGGGGATTTAGCTAAAGGTGCGCCAGAGGCACCCATGATCAGGAAGCAGGGTGATTTACAGGGAGAAGGATGTCAGATGAGAGGTTCCAGCAGAGCCAAATTCCTGGGGGATGAGCCCTAGTATCTATGTAAACCAGCCTGCCTCTGTGTACAGCCTCCCTTCACACTGGCTTCCAGCTGGTTCTGCCAGAAGGGGCATAGCACAGGCCCCACAGCAGAAGGATCCAGTGTGATTTTGAGTGTGGTAGGATGGCTTGAGCTCCAGCAGACCACACTGAGGCTGCTTGGGGTGTGGCAAAGAACCTGTGTGCTTCTGGGGACATGCATGGGAGGACAGTGGCAGGGAGCATAGGGACACACACATCCTATGGTGCCAGTCACTTGATGTTACCAGCACCTTGAGACTCCAGTGGCTGGTGAAGTCCACATGGTGGTTGCTGGTCATTTCTAAAAGGGCACAGAAGGGGGAGTTCTGTGTTTATGTTTGGGTGGGTTGATCTTGAGTTTGGCTTGGGCTGTTTTATTTTTCTTGGAAATTCTAGGAGGCAATGTTGGTGTTCCTTTGCCTATGAATTTGGTACTTGGAAGAAAGTTCTATGCAGTTCTGATGACCATCTTAGTACAGATGGCAGGTGAGATGTGAAGGTGTCACGGTAGGCGTGAGTACCCAGGTGTCCGACAGCTCTTCAAGGATAGGAGTACCTAGAGCACCAGGGCAAAGCCCGAGTGTATTTGAGTGAGAGAAAGAAAAGTGACAACATTTCACACTGGCTCATGGACTACTTTGAATCACCACAATGAAGTGGTTCTTTCTTGAGCATTTGAAAGTTTATGTCAGCAAGCATTATACAAAGAGCAGGTTGGACAGAAAATTAGTTTAATTCTATAAAAGATCATATTGCTTTGCAGCTATAAATTGATTTTTTCTATCTTAGCTTTGTTTATTAATATTTATTCTTATTGTGATAAATATTGACAGGAGAGGCTCTCTGGCTATTTCCATGGATCCCTTTTACTTAATATTTTCTCTCTGTATTCACAGAAATGATTGGAACAATAAATATCCACTCACCATCTGTTTTATTTATTTATTTATTTTTTAATTTTACCTTGAATTGCAGGGGATACACTTGTGTGTGTGTCTTCTGTGGACCTCAGGTGGATTTTGTCTGGTCTTCTGAGTGGTGAAAATTTCAGTGCCTAACTGTTTTTGCTGGTGAACTTTCAATTTCAAATAGAATAAACCCAACCCAATGTGGCTTAAGGGAATTTCCTGGCACATATAACTGAAAATCTCAAGGATAGCCTCAGGTCTGGCTAGATCCAGGTGTTCAGAGATATGGCCAGAAAGTGATCTATGTCCATCTGTTGCCTTTGTGTTCCTCTGTTGGCTTTAGTCTCTGGCAGGTGCTGGATACTTGGAGCAATCATTGCTTTGTAGAAGGACAACTGAGCTCAACAATTCCTGACAAGTTCTGGTCCCCTGTCTCTTTGTGAGTCAATCAACTGTTGTCAGAAGATGAAAAATCTGATTGGCTTGGGTGATTGCACAGTTCCTTCTTAGACCAGTCTCTCTCCATAAAGATGCTGTGCTTTGGCCACACATGTCAATCCCAGAAGCTGGAGTACAGCCGGCCCAGCCTGAGCTGCCTGGAATGCACAGGGTGCCCCTCCCCTGGGAAGCCCTGGTGCTGAGTCGCTGGGTGTGGGCAGGTGGCACTGTTCCCAAGGGCCCTCTGTATGGAGAGACACAGAGCAGGAGCTGTTGATGATTCATGAGAGATTCTCTCCAGGTCTGTGTGTCCCTGAGGCAGGGTGGGACTGAAGGTGACTGAAGTGTGGCAGGTGGGCAGGAATGGCTTCTGAGGGGGCAGCTCCTGGACCCCATCACCAACCACGATAAGCCTGTGTGGTACAGATTGCCTGGCAGAGTCTGCAGTAAGTTCTTTGCACATAAGATCCTGATCCTTGAAGAGATGCTGAGAGGTACCTGTTGCTTCCAACATCCCAATTTCACAGATGAGGCATTGGAAGGCCAGAGGTGTGGTAACTTCGATGGCTTTATGCTGGAGTCTGACCTCAAGGCAGGTGTGTGGTCCCAAACCTAAGCTACCCAGGTGCCTCTGGGGATGGCCATTCCCACAGCAAAAAGTAGGTAGTCAACTCCTGGTGTGTAGCAGGGTCTTGGTGAACAGACATCAAAGTAAAACACATGGTTTAGTGTTGTTCCTGAGTTCTCCCGAGCTGCACCCGCCACATTTGACTTTCTCAGATGGACAGTTAGGCTGAGTGGTGAGACCAGAGCTGGCAGCTCCTCCTAGGAGCCAGGGCACTTTTGGGGTCCTCACCTGTACCCGGATCCCTTCCTGCACTACCCTGGAGCTGCGCTCTGGCCTATCCAGCTCATCTTTTTGGCAGATGCATTTTCTCAGCTCCCGTGGTCTGCTGGTCCTCCTGGGCCCTTTCCAAGTCAGAGGCCAAAAATTTACATCCTCAAGGTTCTCTGCTTCCTGGGCAGGCACCTACAGAAGGAAGATCCACTGGGCCAGGACTTCCTGGCAGGTGTGAAGAGAGATCTCCCCACCTGCTCTCAGGGCTCCTTACTCTGCCCCATCATCTTTCAAGTTTATATCCCATTTTGAAAGGCACACCTGGCAGGACCCACCTTGCCAGCCTCCATATCCCTATTGGGATGCAAGTGGCTCTCTGCTAATTGATCATAGGCAGAGTGGTTGGCCAAACAGACAGAATCTGTATGCTCCCCTTAACCAGAGCAGAGGCACTGCGCCTGGGGCTGGGCTTAGCTCTGGGGCTGTGAAGTGATCTCACCTTCCTCCCACATGATGGGATTCCCTTAAATGTGCTCCAGATCACACTGCCTGGTGAGGGCTGCCTGGAGCCCATGGCGGAGTCACCCCCTGAAGCCCATGTGTCCTCTTTACCAGCCCAGTCTCAGCTCTGGAGGGTGGGCACAGAACTCTGAAGTATCCCTGGTGGCACCAGTGATCCTGTGTGGTTATGAATCTGAGGATCTCTGGTCCATGGGATCCCTCCCTCCCTACAGTGTTGGTGACATTCCTTACTGGGGCCTGGGGGGAGGGCTCAATGGAGGTGAAGGTCACTGATGCCTGCCTCAGGTATGTGAGGGCAGCCCCTGGAGGCCCTGAGACTGAGAAGAGAGGCCAAGGCTCAGGATTGCACAGGGGGGACCACTGGGGCACTTCCTGCTGGGACCATCATCCTGGGTGCAGCAAGCCTAGTGGGTCCCTTAAATCTGGGTAAGAAGGAGGGCTGTCTACATGTTGCTGGTGCATGGGCAGGGGTTTCCAGGGGGTACCTGGTCCAGGTTCTTGGCATCCCAAACAAAGAATGGAGTAAGATGTGGGGCTGGTGGGCAAAGCTAGTGGGGGTTGATGAAGGGGAAAGTCCTCACTGTTGCCCCAGAAAAGGCTGAGCATGTAGCTCAAGACCCATGGACACAGTGAGCTCCTCTGTTCTGGGATGTGCTGGTTCCCCTTTCCCCCCAGCAGATCTGGGGATAATGTGCACTGATCGATCACCTCCTGAACTTGATGTGAATGCTATAGTGCCCATGAATTTTTCCCCCAGTGAAGGCACAGGAGAGGCCCATAGCTCAGGGCTAACCATGTATGTACAAGCAAGCTGCAGGTCAGTGCCTCGGCCATGTCATGCCCAAGATAGGGACTACCCCCTGCAGGGTCTTGACCTGAGGGTCATCATCTGACTTCCTCCCTTAACCACAGATGCCTCAGTTCCCCTCACAGGAAGATTCTAGCTGGGGCAGGGGGGGTCCTGGCCCTGCCCATCCCAGTCTTCTACACCACACACAGGACTGATGTGCAGGTGACCTCTTCTTGACTGAAACCCACCTCAGGTCACCTTAGGTGAATGTCAGACAGTCAGACTCATGCCTTAGTGAGGCTGGCAGCAAACTCCACCCAGCACACAGTGGTTTTGTCAGCATTTATGGTGCTGGGAAATGACCTAGGTCAGTACCCCTTGGGGCACTCTGGGGCAACCATGTTGTTATGTCTCCACATGTCATGTAAGCTGAATCCATAAGGTCACACCTACCCAGACATGAAGGAGACTAGGGAGTGAGCCCCATATGCACCCATGGGAGAGTATTTCTGGCAGAGGGAACAGCATGTACAGAGGCTCAGAGGCAGGAAAGAAGGTGCTATTTTGGGAAGGAAGGGAGAGTTCTTTTCTTCTCCAAGATAGAATATTCACATATTTTCACACATAAAACATGCATTTTCATGAGCATTGCCATTCAAAAATAGGAGGGTATTATGGGAAATTATTCTTTACTCAGAGAATATTTGCCTAATTAAAATGGGAACCAATCCTTCTCAAAAATAGACCATATATTATGCCATAGGGCAACCCTCAGTAAATATACAGGGGTGGAGATAATACCATGCATTTTATCTGATCATAATGGAATGAAACTGGAAATCAATTATAAAAGAAGGAAGGAAAAATCCTACATCACATGGAAAATGAACAATATGGTACTGAATGATCAATGGGTTACAGAAGACATAAAGGAGGAAATCAAAAAATTCTTAGAGATAAATGAAAATACAGACACAACATATCGGAATCTATGGGACACAATGAAAGCAGTTTTAAGAGTGAAATTCATCGCCTGGAGGTCATTCCTCAAAAAAAGGAAAAACCAACAAATAAATGAGCTCACACTTCATCTCAAAGCCCTAGAAAAGGAAGAGCAAAACAACAGCAAATGTAGCAGAAGGGAAGACATAATTAAAATCAGAGTGGAAATCAACGAAATTGAAACAAAAGAAACTATTGAAAAAATTAACAAAACTAAAAGTTGGTTCTTTGAAAAAATAAATAAGATCCACAGACCCTTAGCCATGCTAATGAAGAGAAGAAGAGAGAGAACTCAAATTACTAACATACGGGATGAAAAAGGCAATATCACAACAGACGCTACAGAAATACAGAAGACAATTAGAAATTATTTTGAAAACCTATATTCCAATAAAATATAAGATAGTGAAGACATTGATAAATTCTTTAAGTCATATGATTTGCCCAGACTGAGTCAGGAGGATATTTACAACTTAAACAGACCAATATCAATAGATGAAATAGAAGAAGCAATCAAAAGACTTCCAACCAAGAAAAGCCCAGGACCGGATGGGTATACAGCAGAGTTTTACAAAACCTTTAAGGAAGAATTAATACCAATACTTTTCAAGTTATTTCAGGAAATAGAAAAAGAGGGAGCTCTGCCAAATTCATTCTATGAGGCCAACATCACCCTGATTCTGAAACCAGAGAAAGACACCTCAAAGAAAGAAAACTACAGACCAATATCTCTGATGAACCTAGATGCAAAAATCCTCAAAAAAATTCTGGCAAATCGGATACAAAGGCACATCAAAAAAATTGTGCACCATGATCAAGTAGGATTCATCCCTGTGATGCAAGGATGGTTCAATATACTGAAATCAATAAATGTTATTCACCACATCAATAGACTTAAAGATAAGAACCATATGATCATCTCAATAGATGCAGAAAAAGCATTCGACAAAGTACAGCATCCCTTTATGTTCAAAACATTAGAAAAACTAGGGATAACACGAACTTACCTTGACATTGTAAAAGCTATCTATGCTAAGCCTCAGGCTAGTATCATTCTCAATGGAGAAAAATTGAAGGCATTCCCCCTAAAATCTGGAACAAGACAGGGATGCCCTCTACCACCACTTCTATTCAATATAGTTCTCGAAACACTGGCCAAAGCAATTAGACAGACGAAAGAAATTAAAGGCATAAAAATAGGAAAGGAAGATTTTAATTATCACTATTTGCAGATGACATGATTCTATACCTAGAAGACCCAAAAGGGTCTACAAAAAACTACTAGAACTAATAAATGAATTTAGCAAAGTGGCAGGATATAAAATCAACACGCATAAATCAAAGGCATTTCTGTATATCAGCGACAAAACTTCTGAAACGGAAATGAGGAAAAACACTCCATTCACAATTCTCAAAAAAAATAAAATACTTGGGAATCAACCTAACAAAAGAGGTGAAAGATTTATACAATGAAAACTACAAAACCCTAAAAAGAGAAGTAGAAGAAAATCTTAGAAGAGGGAAAAATATACCCTGTTCATGGATAGGCAGAACTAACATCATCAAAATGGCGATATTACCAAAAGTTCTCTATAGGTTTAATGCAATGCCAATCAAAATCCCAACAGCATTTCTTGTAGAAATAGATAAAGCAATCATGAAATTCATATGGGAAAATAAAAGACCCAGAATAGCAAAAGCAATTCTAAGCAGGAAGTGTGAATCAGGCGGTATAGCGATACCAGATTTAAAACTATATTACAGAGCAATAGTAACAAAAACAGCATGGTACTGGTACTAAAACAGGCGGGTGGACCAATGGTACAGAATAGAGGACACAGAGACTAATCCACAAAGCTACAACTATCTTATATTTGATAAAGGAGCTAAAAGCATGCAATGGAGGGAGGATAGCATCTTCAACAAATGGTGTTGGGAAAACTGGAAATCCATATGCAACAAAATGAAACTGAATCCCCTCCTCTCGCCATGCACAAAAGTTAACTCAAAGTGGATCAAGGAGCTAGATATCAAATCAGAGACTCTGCATCTGATAGAAGAAAAAGTTGGCTCCGATCTACATATTCTGGGGTCGGGCTCCAAATTCCTTAATAGGACACCCATAGCACAAAAGTTAATAACAAGCATCAACAAATGGGACTTACTTAAACTGAAAAGTTTTCTCTTAGTAAGAGAAACAATAAGAGAAGTAAATAGGAGCCTACATCCTGGGAACAAATTTTTACTCCTCACACTTCAGATAGAGCCCTAATATCCAGAGTATACAAAGAACTCAAAAAATTAAACAATAAGAAAACAAATAACCCAATCAACAAATGGGCCAAAGACCTGAACAGACACTTCTCAGAGCAGGACATACAATCAATCAACAAGTACATGAAAAAATGCTCACCATCTCTAGCAGTCAGAGAAATGCAAATCAAAACCACCCTAAGATACCATCTCACTCCAGTAAGATTGGCAGCCATTATGAAGTCAAACAACAACAAGTGCTGGAGAGGATGTGGGGAAAAGGGTACTCTTGTACATTGCAGGTGGGACTACAAACTGGTGCGGCCAATTTGGAAAGCAGTATGGAGATTCCTGGGAAAGCTGGGAATGGAACCACCATTTGACCCAGCTATTGCCCTTCTCGGACTATTCCCTGAAGACCTTAAAAGAGCGTACTACAGGGATACTGCTGCATCGATGTTCATAGCAGCACAATTCACAATTGCTAGACTGTGGAACAAACCCAGATACCCTTCAATAGATGAATGGATAAAAAAATGTGGCATTTATATACCATGGAGTATTACGCAGCACTAAAAAATGATGAAATCATGGAATTTGCAGGGAAATGGATGGCACTAGAGCAGATTATGCTTAGTGAAGCTAGCCAATCCCTAAAAAACAAATACCAAATGTCTTCTTTGATATAATGAGAGCAACTAAGAACAGAGCAGGGAGGAAGAGCAGGAAAAAAAGATTAACATTAAACAAATACATGAGATGGGAGGGAAAGGGAGAGAAAAGGGAAATTGCATGGTAATGGAGGGAGACCCTCACTGTTATACAAAATTACATATAAGAGGTTGTGAGGGGAATGGGAAAATAAACAAGGAGAGAAATGAATTACAGTAGATGGGGTAGAGAGAGAAGATGGGAGGGGAGGGGAGGGGGGATAGTAGAGGATAGGAAAGGTAGAAGAATACAACAGTTACTAATAGGGCATTATGTAAAAATGTGGATGTGTAACCGATGTGATTCTGCAATCTGTATTTGGGGTAAAATTGGGAGTTCATAACCAACTTGAATCTAATGTATGAAATATAATATGTCAAGAGCTTTGTAATGTTTTGAACAACCAATAAAAAAATAAAATGGGAACCAAGATTTCACAAGAATTACAAAAATTAAAAAATGAGAAAAATGTTGATTGGGTGTATTCCTTGAGAAATGAAATTCAGATTATTATAATAAGTTTACTTGATCTTATGTTAAAGAAAACACAGGTTTAATAATTTGCATGTTCTAATATGCAGAACAAAGAATATAGCATGCAGATCATCTGTGACTCTTCTTCAATTTTATATTGTCACATAATATTGAATTTTTAACTTCACATTTGACATTGCCAATATGATCATTGAAAGGGTCAATTCAGCAGAAATATTCAAGGGCTTCTGCAGTCCCCAGCAGCTTCACTGTGCCTGGCAGTATAAGCTGCTCTCTTATAAAGCACTGTTCTCCTTGGTCTTCTCCTCTCCACTTGTTAACTGTCAATGACTCTCCCTTGAGGAGTGACTGTAGACTCTTGCTGCATTCTTGTTGCCAAGCACCCTCCTGGCATGTGTCAATCCTCCAGGATCACAAGACTTGCAATTTCACTTTGCAATAAAGATGCACTGCATGCATATTTTGTTTGAAGCTGCCAGTAAGCAGAGCCTGCACAACCAAGATGGCGGAGATGTCAGAGTAGTTGGTGGGATAGATGCTGCTGTTGTCCAAGGACAATGGCTAAGTGAGGACAGACATTATTCCTTCCTTCCATCCTCACCCCCCGACTCCATCCTCCCTTCCTTCTTTCCTTTCTTCATTTTTCTTTAAAAGAAAATTCTTGGAATGGTGGTATAAGGATTTATAAGAATTTTTTATTATAATGGAAGCCATGTTCCTTTTTTTGTGTGCACCAAATGTGGGAGCATATGCAGAGACTTGAGAAATTACATGTAGTTTTTACTTTAATGATGCCAGGACATATATAACAGATGGCAGCAATTGGTATTGAGTTGTTAGCAGGGAATTTTTTTGAGAGCATTGTAGTAATTTCTAGTAGTTTCATTCATCCTGACAATGTCATAAATGCATGGGATTTGATTTCAGCTCATGGTCTCCCTTCCCCCATTCTCCTTTCTCCACTCTATAGATGTTTATCATCTATTTATTTATATTGAGTGGTTCTCTCTACTTAGATATAAAGTTGAAATTTCCTGTGGTGTACTTATATATGCACATACATGGTTTTTCAGAATTCACTCCCTTGTCCTGCCCTTGACCACCCCTACTCCCTCTTGGTCTATTTCTACTCCACTGACCTTCCCTGGACACTCTCCTCCCTCTTTCCTTTATTTCACTCTAGTTTCCACATGTGAGAGAAAACATTTGACCTTTGATTCTCTGAGACTGGGCTCATTTTCCTTGGCACAGTGTTCTCCACTTCCATGATTTCATTTTTCCTTATGACTGAGTACAACTCCATTGTGGGGCTAGAACACATTTTCTTAATTCATATATCTATGACAGGCATCTGGGTTGATTCCATGACTTGGTTGTTGTGATTTGTGCTGCTGTAAACGTTGATGTACCCACATCATTGTAGTATGTTGATTTTAGTGTTTTGTTTTTTTTTTTTTTTTTTTTTGGATAAATACCAGGGAATGGGATAGCTGGGCCCCATGGTGGTTCCATTCCTAATTTTTGAGGAATCTCCATCCTGCTTCCCAGAGTGATTGTGCTAATTTGCAGCTCCACCAGCAATGTGGAAATGTGCCTTTTCCCCAAAATTCTTCCGAGCATTTATAATTCTTTGTGGTCTTGATAATTGCCATGCAGATGGAAGGAGATGAAATCTTGATGCAGTTTTGGTTTTCATTCCTCTGATTGCTAGGGCGGGTGAGCATTTTGTCATATATTTATTGTCATTTGTTTTTCTTCTTTTGGGAAGTGTCTGTTTAGTTCTTTGCCCATTTATTGATTTGGTTATTTGTTTTCTGGAGGTAAGTTTTTTGAGTTTTTATGTGTTCTGGGTATTGATCTCCCTCACAGGAGCAGCTGGCCAGGGTCTTCTGCCATTCCATAGGTGCTCTCTTCACACTCTTAATCATGTCATTCACCGTGTAGAAACTTTTAATTTGATGTTACCTCACTCACTGATTCTTGTTTTATTTCTTGGGGTGTAGGGTTTTTTTGAGGAAGCTGGTGCTGCATCTGTATGTTGGAGTATTGACTGTATGTTTTCTTTGAGAAGTTGCAAGGTTTCTGTTCTGATTCCTAAGGTTTGGATCCATTTAGACTTGACTTTTGTGAAGGGTGAGAGACAGGGGTCCAGTTTCCTTCTTCTACATATACATATCCAGTTTTCCCAGCACAATTTGTTAGAAAGACTATCTTTTATCCAACATAAATTTTTGGAAACTTTGTCAAGTATCCAATGGCTGTAAGTGTGCGGGTCTATTTCTGTGTCTTCTAGTCTATTCTATTCATCTTCATGTCTGTTTTTATGCCAAACCATGCTGTTTTTGTAACTACAGTTCTGGAGTATGGTTTGAAATCCTCTACATCATTGTGATGCCTCCTATGTCACTCTTTGTACTTAGTATCACTTAGACTATTCTGTGTATCTTATTCTTTCAAATGAATTTTAGGGCTGTTTTGTCAAATTCTGTGAAAAAAATGACATTTTAATAAGGATAACATTGAATCTGTATATTACTATACTGGTAGTATGGCCATTTTGACAGTACTAATTCTGCCAATACAAGAACATGGGAGGTCTTTTCCATTTTCTAGGGTCTTCTTCAATTTATTTGTTCAGTGTTGCATGATTTTAATTGTAAAATCTTTCACCTTCTTAGTTACATTAGTACTCAAGTATTTTATTTTTTTGAGGTTATTGTGAATGGGATGGTTTTCTTGATATCTATCTTGGCTGAATCAATGTTGGAGTCTGGGCTTTAATTGCTCCAAACAAATATAACCTAAATTGAGGGAAGATTTGGACCAAGGACTGTGATTAGGAAAAAAAAATTAACTTGTGTTAAAGAAAGGCACAAAATGTCAACAGTTTGGCATCAGGCTTATACTTTTGATACACAGCACTCCACTTTAATTATAACTTCAATCTTCTTTGAGGAGCTTCTCTTTGATAACCCTTCATGGATGATTAAAATGGGATTAACTTTGCCCTTGGTGCAGGAATAAAAAAATGTATACTCAATAGGATTCATCTCATAAAATTTTGGCTCCAGAATTTTTGTTGTGGGGAAGAGAGTTAGGCTTTCTTTCTTTATGGATGTCGGAATAAGATCTGGAGATGTGGCAGCCACACTGTGACCATGAGAAGCCTCAGGTGTAAATTTAATAGGATCAGCTGCCTGAAAGAAATGGGGGCATCAATTAAACCTCAGTACTGAGCTGCACTGGAAATGGCTGTATGAATAGAACTTGAGCAGTCATGAAGCAGAGTTCGTGTTTGTGTGTGTGTGTGTGTGTGTGTGTGTGTGTGTGTTTACAATTGCAACCACTATAAAATTTCTGAGAATTTTCAGATATGCACTGAGGTCTTATGGGTCCAAAGGTTTCAGAGTTTGATGTTCTCTAGAGCAAAATATTTTATGAAAGAAGTGGATTTGCCATGCCAAACTGAGGAGTTTTCCCTGCCTTGGGGTGTGGGAAGAATTTTCTGCCAAGAAACAGGAGGTGGATAAGGAAATCATATCTGTACAGCAGGTGGTTGGGGTGCTGCTGGGGTTTTAAAACAGTTCCCAGGGACCTCAGGAGAGGTGGTTGGGATGTTGCTGGGGTCCTAGAGCAGTTCCCAGAGAACCTCAGGGGAGGTGATTGGGGTGCTACTTGGGTCCTAGAGCTATTACCAGGAACCTTAGGGGAGGTGGTTGGGATGCTGCTGGGGTCTTAGAGCAGCTCCCAGGGACTTCATAGAGGTGGTTGGGTGCTGACTGGTGTCCTAGAGCAGTTCCCATGGAACCTCATCAGGTGGGATCAAGTGCTGAGTTTGTCCTCTCTGGGGAGTATCTGGAGGTTCATGTTCAGAAAGTATAAGTAATTAACATGGCTCAGTTTCTAATACTCCATGCAGGGCATATGTGTGCCTCATTTAACATTCACCATGGCAAGGAGGGTGAGTGTCATCACCTACTATTCATGTACATGGATGCCAAGTCCCAGCATCTCAGATACACTGCCCAGGTCTCACTGGGAGTCAGCTGAACCCCAACCTGCTCCCAGTGCCTCTGTGATCCTCTCTGGCCCAACTGCCTCCTTCATCCTGCATGACTCCTGCTGTCCTGGGGGCTGGTGGATGGCGTGTTTAGGGCTTCTTAAGCCTGCACGGCAAACTCATACCATTCATTCCTCCTCACCTGCCATGTTGTATTATTTGCATAGTTGTTGTCCCCTAGATATTCTTAGCACCTCCTCTGTGCATCATATGTATAATAACATGCATGCCAGGACCTGCCCTCTACCTGTTCTCTACTTGCACCACACCTGCCCTGCCCACATCTGCCCCTTCCTTCTCTGCACCTGCATCCCACAACACCATCGTAGGACTTCATGAAACAGCCCTGCACAAGTGTCCTTCAGCTGCCACACCAATGACCAAGGAGGTGGTGGTTAGAGCAGTGGGGATCTGTGCTCTGGGCATGGGGTGCCCAACTCACAGTGCAGATGCTGTGGGGTGGAGAAGGTGCTCCAGCCTCTGCTCTTCATCTTCTCCATGACTCTGTGTCTTTTCCTGTTTTGTCTCATAAAGACACGACTCCCTGGACTCAGCACCACACTAAAACAACAAGCCTCCTCTCGAGATCCTTAAGGAACTCCAAGGTTGGAGGACCCTCCTCTACATAAAGCCACATCATGGGTTCTGGGTGGATGTGGGGTTGGGGAGCTCTCCAGACCCCACTGCATTTTCCTCTCAGCACTTTCCATTACAGTCTTAGCTACTGGCAGAGCCAGGCCCTGGGCCTGGCCCCTGTGTGGCCAGCCATGCCCTGCCTCCCAGGGGCAGTGTCTGAGCTTTGGCCTGCCCTGCAGTAGGTGTACCTTCTGATCATGTTGCTTGGCTCCCCAGGCTGCTCATCTGGGTGGCCAGATAATGAGTCCTGGTGCTGTGCTGGAGGAGTCAGCATAGTGCAGGCAAGGCCTGAGGCAGTCTGTGCAGAGCCCACTGGTTTGGCCATGGCCCCCGTGGATTTTGGTCCTGGAAGCTACACAGACCCATGAGAGCCCTGCAGGCCTTCAGCTGCTGCTGTCCTGTTCACACCAGACACAGTGTTCTCACGTGTGACCTGGGTTGGTCGTGGTGCCTTTGCATTTGGATCATGAGTGCTTTTCCCAGGGGTCATGGGGCCTTGATCTAGTGGATGCACTGACCTCACTCTCCTGCCTGTTGGCTACCAGTAGAGATGGTGGCATCTGCTCTCCAAATATGAGCCATCTTTACTTCTGCTGGCTGAAGTGGACAGTTTTCTCCTTGGCCACCCACATAAGAGCCTGTCCAGTGACACCTTAGCAGCGTAATCACATGGAAAATGGGAGCAGAAAGCATGCCTGCCACCCAGTGGGATGAGGGTGCCATGGATCTATGAGAGTCTTCAGGCTGAGTTGCCTGTAGCAGAAGGCCAGAGGCATGTTGTCATTGGTTACTAAGTCATTTTCCTAGTGTTAAATTGGTCCTGGGAATGTGTGTCCATGGTCTTGGCCTGTGGCCCATGCCATCTGAGACTCACAGTCCAACCTGAGCTCTGTGCCTTCTTATTTCCTTGGGCTTTGTGCATAGCACTTGATCCCAAGAAGTTCTTAACTGTCAGGGGATGTTGGAAACAGTGAGTGGGAGAAGGTGCTTGGCAGCCTTGAGCATCACTGAGTCCTGGTCACAGGCTTCCTTAGTGATCCCTACCCATGGCACATAGGGACCACTGTACTCACCCACTGGAAAGTTTGGAGTTCTTGCCACCTGTGCACATTATTAAAAAAGCCAACAGGATACAGAAAGAGGGACAGAAGAGTCAGGGCAAGATTTGTGAGGGTCTCCAGTGGATGCCATCTCTCCTGGCCGAGGTTTTTCAGGAAATGCCAGGAACAAGACATGGCAGCCAAGCAGCTGGTAGTCTGGGGACAGACTTGTCAGAGAGAGAGGGGGATGCAGAAGAGGGGCATAAGGAAGAGGGAGGCAGGAAAGGAGGGCAGTTGGGGAGGGATCCATGTCAGGAAGGGGAGAGCAACAGGAGTGGAGGGCAGCAGGACAGGGGGCATCAGGAGGGGACAACACCGCATTTCCTTTTCTTTTAGTTAGAGAGGCACACCTGAGTCCCCAGTCCCACTGCAGAGTTCCCTGGGCAGGCAGCAGCAAGAGCTTCACACCACCCCCAAGTTCCATCCTTCAATGCCTCAAATTCTGCTACAAGAGCATTGCTCGCTTGGGCCATACAGAGGTTAGTTTCAGCCACATGGAATTATGGTGGGTCATTTACCTGTCCCCACCCCAAACTTTTTTCTTCTATAAAAGATTGAGTTAGGATTCATGTAACATAAAATTAACAACTTTAAAGCCATCAATTCAGTGGCACTTAGCACAGCACCCAAAAAAGATAGTTTTACCCACTAGCTAAACAGTACCTCCCCATTCCCCTGCTGTTCCTAGACCCTGGAGACCACTGATCTGCATTTCTGTCTCTATAGTTCACTTTCTGTATGAATCATACCACTCAATATGTTCACTTTCCCACACTTCATAGAATAGTTTTTTGATGGGCACTGTTGGAGCATGCATCTTTCTTCAGCCATTCAAACAGCTCAGTAATACTCCAAGGTCATGAATGAACCATGCTTTAGTTTTTCCTCAACAGTCAATGGACATTTGAGTTCTTGCCCCCTGTGCACATTATAAACAGCACTGGCCAGGTGGTGATGCACAGCTTTAATCTGGGTGGCTTGGGAGGCTGGGGAGGAGGATTACAAGCTCAAAGCCAGCCTTAGCAACTTAGGAAGTCCCCAAGCAATCTAGCAACCCCTGTCTCTAAACAAAATTTAAGAAGGGCTGGGGATGTGGCTCAGTGACTAAGTTCCCCTACATTCAATCATTGGTACCATAACAAAACAAATCCAAAACCCCAAACAAACAAACAGTGCTGTTGTAAACATGTTTGTATGTGTATTTTACTGAGTTCCTGTTTTCAATTCTTTGGACTCTAAGCCTAGGAGTGGGATTGCTGGGTCCTGTAGTCATTTTATAAGAAACTAATTGTTATACATACTAGGGGATCTCTTGCATCCATAAGTATGCAAACATGATTTGGTCCAGTTCATTCCCCACTCCCTCCTCCCTGCTGCCACTCCCTCCTCTTCTGGTTTTTCATCTATTTTCATGAGACCCTCCCCAGATTTTTTTCCTTTTTGCTTTCTAGTTTCCTAAAGAGGGAAAGCATATGTGGGTCCTACAGTAGTTCTAGGTTAACGTTTTGAGAAATTGGCAAACTGTTTCCATAGCAGCTGTGCCTTTTATATCCCCACCAGCAACATGTGAGGATCTGATCTCTCCAGGACCTTGCCACCTCCTTTATGTCATATTTTAACCAGTGAGTGAGTGTGGAGTGGTGGCTCACTGTGGTCTTGATTTGCATTTCCCAATGACTGACGATGCTGAGCATCTTCTCATGCACCTGTTGGCCATCTGTATGTCTTCTTTGTAGAATTATGCAGTCAAGACCTTTGCCTATTTTTTCATTGCATGATTTGTCTTTTTGTTATTGATTTGAAAGGACTCTTTGCATATTCTGGATATTAGCTCTTATCAGATGATCTGTAGATCATTCCTCCCATGTCACTGTCTACTATATCTTCACTTTTGCTCATCTTGTTTTAACCAGCAGCACCTTGGACCGTATGTGGTCTGATGATTAATCTTGAGGGCATCTTGGCTCCCTAGGTCTCAGCAGTGCTGAACATGAACTCCCTATGCCTGTCTTTGCTCTCTGACTCCTGCACATGGGCCTCCTCTGCCCTTGACATTCCTTTTGTGTGTTCATAGGAAAGACTGCAAGAGCTTTGCTGAGCATTCCCCATCACTGAGTGCTCAGTGCAGTGGCCTCCTGGGTCCCTGATGTGGCAGCGCCTGGCCTTCCCCATCCCATGGTGACTGTTTCCCACTTGCAGGTGAGGGGCAGAGTCCATCTACTTCCCCACATGCCTATCACACCCAATGAATCCCAGTGGCAGGAAGTGACCTGTCCAAACTCAGACTAAACTGAAAATTAATGGAAATGGCCAACGCTTTGGGCTCCGATTTTCAGGCACTCGTAAAAATAACAGGACACTTTGTTTTCAGAGGAAAGCCACTCACAGTGTTCTTCTTGTCTCCTGGGGAGAGGACAGTATGCCCACACTCCCCCTTATAGGGTCGTGTTGGCCTGTGGAGTTGTCCTGGGATGTTTTCTTATACATTTTGTTTCCTACCTCTCAGAATTAAGGTGGCAGCAGGTGTGAAGATCGCAGCCTTGAGAACCAGCAATAGAAACCAGTGGGCAGTGGACCACAGCAGCACCCAGATGATGGCCACTTTGGCCTGCATGGGCCACCAGACACCCAGGGCAGGTGAATGGCCCAAGGCCCAAGGCACTTGAGAGACTGGGTACTGTGTGGGAACCCAGGGATGGAGGTGGCATCTAGACCGATGCAGCTCCACTGAGGGGGTCATTGTTCCTCTCCACTTAAATAGTCATTTTTCTGATGTCACACCTGGGGACTGGTGCATATCTTTGGTCTTAAGCTAGGTTCCTGGCACTGCTGGGGGGCAGCCTCTCTTCTCCAGCTGGGGCTCGAACCTCAGGTATGTGAGCTGTGCTCAGCTCTGCTGCAGAGAGAGGCCCTCACTGATGATGTTGCATCGGGACAACTTGTGGGTGACCAGATCCCTTGCCTGAAGTCTTGGCCCCTGCCCTGTCCCATGTGTGGGACAAGCATCTTCAGTGGTTATTCAGGTTAATTACTGTGGCAGCTATGCAGCCACAATCATGGCTCAGGCCTCACCCCGAGTGAGGCACCAGCTCCTTATCTGGGTACATGAGCCCCTCAAGCAAGTGCTCTGTCATGCTGCATTGTCATAGTCTTTTCTCTTTCCTTTCTTCTCTATTAGATTCTTTGAGGACCACAAACACAGGATCTTTCGTGGGTGTGTGAGTGGTGGGGACAGCCTGTTCCCTGAAGTGGCATGGTGTGGTTGCCTCTTCCTGGTGACCCTGACAGCATCAGCTGGTGTTTCCCTCTGCCTGCTCTTTCAGGGGAAAGAGGGCCTCAGATAAGTGCTGGTCAGAAGCCTGTTAGGAACCACTGTCTGGGTGATCTGGACACCTCTCCCTTCAAATTCATTCTAGCAGCCTCAGGTGACCACAATGTCTCCGGAAATCTATGTCTATCTGCTGCTCACCCCCAAATGCTGGGCACCCCATATCTAGAGCATCCCCAAATCCTGAACATACCCAAATACTGAGCACCCCAAGTCTTGATCACATCAGATTCCTGAGTTGTTAATATTAGCTCAGGGCATTCAGCTGCAAGTAATAGATCATCTGCCTGCAGATGGCTGCTACAAAAGAATTTTGTCATCTCACATCCCAAGCAATTCAAAGATGGTTGGTCTTGTTATTGGTGACACAGTGGTACCACATGTCTGCTCAGTGTTTCTGTCCTTCTACTCCAATCCAGCCAGAGAACTGACCACCATCCTGTACCTCATCTCCTCATGGTCACAAGATGGCTGCAGCTCTTTCAGGCATTGAAAACTTACCCAGAAATATTCAGGGGTTGAAAAGGAGTGGGACTTGTCCTAAGTGTCTTCTTCTATAATCAGTCTCCAGGGGAGTCTTCCCTTAAGAGCTCATCAGTAAGCTGTGGGATCTCTGCCTTTGCCCAAGAAGCAGGTGCTCTTGGGAAGTACCTGTTAGATAGTATTTTGGGCTTTGTAGTGGGAGATGGTCTCTGCCATCAGGGAATGAAGAGGGGAGAGTGGCAGATAGTACTCTTCAGAGTTGGTGTCTGTCAAGGGCTGTGGCTTTATTCTGTTTTGCACTGTGTGTGATGAAGCTTTTCATTACTGTGACCAGGATACATGACCCCTACAGCTCTGAGTAAAGAAGGTTTACTTTGTCTTACCATTTCAGAGGCTTTAGTTCATGGTTGACCAAATAGATTGCTCTGTGCCTGAGGTGAGGCAGAACATCATGGCTGGAGGGTGTGGTGGGGAGAGCTGCTCAGTCCCAGGCCTTGGGAGTGGAGAAGGCAGGAGCTGGGGATGAGAGGAACCTTGTCAGGCCACATCCCCAGTGATGACCTTCCTCCAACAGGGTCCCACTCCCAATAATCCATTCCCATCTTCAATCCATCTGGTGCATTATT
Organism: Marmota monax; assembly: GCF_021218885.2. NCBI lineage: Eukaryota > Metazoa > Chordata > Mammalia > Rodentia > Sciuridae > Marmota > Marmota monax. The sequence continues at coordinate 71,718 of NW_026692218.1, forward strand.
CCAATGAGGAGGTCAGCACCTGGGGATGGAGTCATTTCCTATGATCCCCACTGTTTTCGCTGTTGACCAGTGACGAGTCCTTGCTTCCCTAATGTTGAGGAATAACTCCAGAGAAGCATGCCGAGGCAAGGTCAGAGTGGAAAATTAGAAGTTTATTAAAAAAAAAAAAAACATCAGAAAAGACTTCTCCCAGAGGAAGAAGGGGACCCAAGAGGTGGAATCCATTGAAGGGCGAATGTGTTCACCTTTTTATAGTTTTTGGTGATGGAAGGGTGAATGTGTTCCCCTTTTTATAGTTTTTGGTGGGAAGGGTTGGGACACAGGTGGGCCAAAGAAGTAATCTGGGCATTTCTGAGTAAAATTTGATGTTCATTAACATTTCTTTGGGATGGGGGTATCTTCAAATCTGTTGGGAGATGTTTCCTGGGCTTCATTAACTTTCTTTGGGATGGGCTGTCTTCAAATCTGTTGCGGGCTGTTTTCTGGGCTTCATTAACATTCCGAGAGTTGCTCAGCTTTTCCAGAAATTCATTCTCAACATGGCCTCCATTTTAGATTTCACTTGATATTAGACCCGATTTACCTAACTACACTGACTACCTAATTTTAAATCTGGCTTCACCACCTCTGGACATTTCTGCACTGGGGACTAAGCCTTTAGGTGCATGAGACTTTGGGGGACTTTCCAGACCCAAACCATAACAAACAGCACTGCTGTGTGTATTCCTGGTAGAAAAGTTCCTCTCGGGTGCTTGGTTTATCAGGTGGTTTTGTCCATTTGGTCCTGTAACAATGAAGGTCTTCAGGCAGGTTGAGTTTTTGATGGACGGTCACCAGGAGCATTGGATTGGGGCTCCAACCTTCTACTCAGAGCCTGTACCCATGTTCCCATGGTTGTACACCTCTCAAGTGCTCTCCATTCTTGAGGAGGATGGTGGACACTGACTACATCTGCATCCATCTGTTGATGTGGTCACTCTGATAGAAGCTTTTCTTCCCAGACAGGCCCAGCAGAGGTCCTGGTCATCCATGGGCCCTGGGGATATAACTATGATCATGTGATCCCCTAAGCAACTGCCATAGCCATCCCTGAAGTCAGGGGTTCCCATCAACCTCAGCTGAAGGCCTGGATGGAAGGTGGGAGGGGATCTGGAGGCCATGGACTCTGATGGGGACTTGAGTGAGAGTGAGCCAGACAGTCACCACAATGTCAGGGGTCCTGATACCCCCAGAGCATGCTGTGGGTGCCATCTGTCCCTGCATCCTGGGACACTGGGTAGGTGATGGTGTCCAGGTTCCATGCAGAAGGAATTTTGTTGAAATATTTGGTCAAATGGTAATGTTTCAAATGCAGAGAACCACACAAATTCTTGGAGGTGGTTGTCACTGTTGTCTTCTGAGAGCAGAGTTTGAAGTTCTTAGAAGTTGAGAGCAGATTTGAAGTTCTTAGAAGTGACTGAGAAAGAGATGTGTGATTGACAGCTCCTGGCCCCACCCTTCTCCCCAGGGCTGAAGAAGGGCAGGGATTGTGGCTATGGTGTGATATTTTATGCTCATCTAGTATCCCTCTAGAATCCATTCCATAATATAAATAAATAACTGCTTATTTTTATGCCTTCGGTTGCATTGTGATATCAAATGAGGTGTGAAGCACAGGCCTGTGGAGGGAACTTTCTGCTAACAGGAATGTGTGAATATATCTCAGCACATCATCCGGCAGGAAGCTGTGATCTCTGAGTTGTGACAACCTTGAGTGGAACTGAGTTTTTAATAGAACATAATGTACAAACTGCCTGAAATTCTGTGATAAGAATTACACGTGTTGTGTCGGGTGCCCTGATGCACACAGCTAGGAGGGAAGTGCAGGTCTTAATTTAAAATATTGTAATGACTACTAATTCTGAGGGAATGTCAGTAATAAAGATGAAGCCAGAAGATAAAGTGTTGTGTTGCCAAAAGACAAAAGATTAGAAAAAGAAGCAAATTGGAAAGGTTCAGCACAGATAAGCTGAAGCCCAGGGAACAAGACAGAGGACATGGCTCTCTGCATAGAAGCAACATGCCTTTGGCCAGTGGAGGCAAGTGTTTCCCTGCCTTTACTGGCTGTTGGACCTAGACCTCAGGAGGTGAGCCACCAGGACCCATAGTTCAAAGCCCTTCTCTTCTGAGCACTGTGGTTGGGGCAGAGGGAGGCTCTGTTGTCCACAGGGAAGAGGAGAATCAAAGACAAGGCTTTCTGCAGAGGACAGGCCCTCTCCATGCGGTTGCCATGGTCCAACGTGCACTGGGAAATGTGACCATGTTTGGCATGCATCAGGCTGTGTCTCCCAGTGGGCTGACACTTCACACCTGAGCTGAGAAGAAGGAGGCAGCTTCCAGCCGGTCCTCATCTGGCCATGCAGCACCTCTGCAACTTGCCAGTGCAGCTGCCCCCTCCTCACCACCGTTTGGTGTTAGCTTCTCCTCTCCTCATGTTAAAGGGTTCACTGAAAAGTGGAAGAACACAGGGAAGGGTTAGTCTGTCCCTCAGGAACATCTTGTGTGATTTGGTCATCTATACCTTATTTTATGTAAAGATTTTGTTAAAATCACACACACACACAAACACATATATAGACAGACTTATATAAAATCATGTATATATATATATATATATATATATATATATTATATATACATATATATTATATATATACATATATAATATATATACATATATATATATATACATATATATTCATATACATGTATATATACATATATATTCATATATATACATATACATATATATGTGTGTATATATATATATATATATCAGGAGCTAGGAATAATTTTTAAAGTCTTTAAGGAGAACAACATTTCAAAAATTAGAAACCTGAGTCCTTGAAGTGGACATCTGTCATTATTCCCACTCGACAGCTGTTTGAGTGGAGGCCCAATTAAGCAACTCTCATGGTCCCACAGCCAGTTTGTGGTAAAAGCCATTGACTCCAAAGTCTGTGCTTGGACCACTGCCCGGGGCTCTGAAGATGCTTGTCAAGGGGTCCCTACATGGGTCTCCATCCTGCAGCTCTCTGTCCCACTGGATGGAATGCTCAGTAGCAGCAGCTCCTACAGTGCCAGTAGCCATCTAGCACATGGACCTAGGCAACAGAGGCTCCTCCAAAGATAGGCCCACATTCTCATCTCCAGAACTTGTTTGCCTGATCTTTGATCAATGTGCCTTTACAGAGGTGGTTGATGTGGGCTGTAAGGTGGCCTTCACTGAGGAACTGGCACCTCCCTCCTCAGCTGGACAGGGGAATTGAACTGTCACCATGTTCTGGGAAAGAATCCATTGCAGCTTCTCATTCAATAAGGAGCAGCCTTCTGTCCACAGAGGGTCCTGAAAGCTCATCCTGAGATGGGGCCACAGACAGGCAGCTTTGGGCCAGGTTCTTTGAACACTGCCATATGTGAATCAAAGGTGGCAATCATTTCCTTGGTTGACAAAGGGGAATGGGCCATTTACTGCGTTCTTCACATTATGCTAAGTTAAGTACTTCAATCTGAACTATAATATGTGTTTGTTTTCCAGAGCAAATGTCTCAGTGTACGGGATCCTACAAGTGGACTTTGGCGTCAACAACAGCAATGGTCTGGCTGGGACCCAGCAAATCAGCTGGCAGGTGGTATACCCAATCGAGGACTTCATGAGTGAGCTGGTAATTTCTGAGATCTTTATCAGCCATACCACCTTTGTGGGCATCGTCCCTCTTGCAATGGTACACAATTATGGCTTTAGGAGAAGAGGAACAGAGAAGTTTTCTTTAAATACTTTGATTACTCTAATGTCATGAAGCAGAATGTCATCTGTTCTCTTGCATTCACTTGGTACATGTTGTTTAAACAAGAAAAATATTCTTAAATTGCATTTCCTTTATCTGCTTTCCATAGTGCCTCCTGGAAACTATGTAGGCTATTGTGTAAATCCCTTTTCATTTTTGGAGACTGTGGAATGGTTTCTTGGGGAGCCCTCATCCTTTATTGTCTCCATCTTTGTGCATGTCAGGACCAAGTGATGTGCTGAGAGAAGATAGTTTTATTGAAATGTATGGTAGGGTGTGTGTTGGGACAGAGTTCTGTGTGCCCAGTTACCAGCCCCTCATCAATTGGCTTTGCTTTGGGAGTCCCCAGGTGGGCTGGGATTGGCAAACTTTGAAATGCAGGTGGACCAAAAGAATCTTGTTGGCAACTGCCCAGATGAACTTATTCAGGATCCCAGAGCCCACGAAACTGCCTGTGGTTTTGCTTCATGGGTCAGAAAGCAGCTGGGATTTTCCCTGTGTTTCGCTGAAACTCTTTCCACAACTAAGGCCCAGGGACCACACTTGAGGATGGAGTCATTGATGATATTCCAATTCATAAAAAGGAGGGTGCTGAGGGTCTGTGGGAGGGCCATGCACTCCATACACTTCTGTCCTGGAAATTATCAAGTAAATTCTTCACTGAGTTGAACTTCCTGCCAGGACCTCACACACAGCTATTCTGAGGAAATCTGTGGCTGCTTTGGATCATTTATCACTCAAGTTGGATATCAGAGTTGAGCCAATTGCAGATGAAAACCCTATTCATTAATTAATCTACTGTTACTCCCCCATCTTGAGGTCCTAGCATGTGCCCTTTGCCTGAAACACATGTTCCCTGCCTCTCCCTGGGTTGGTTCTTTTCCTGATCCTTGGCTGTTAGAGAGGCACCTTCCCTGACCACACTGGTTTGTGCAGCCCTCAGCTACTCCCTGCTCTTCTGTTACTGTCCATGTCTTCCTATTTCATGATCCTCACAGATGTCACCACTGGCCATTGCTGGAGTCATCTACTGACTCTCTCCCCAGAAGATGAGATCCTAGTCAGTTTCATCCACCCCTGTCTCTGTGGCACCCATAGCAAGGCCTGGCACAGTTGATGGTTGTTGAATGAATGAATGGACCCCATGCTTGAATACAAGTTCCAGGGCATTTACATTTTGAAAATTATGTGATCCTGTCAGCAGTGATCCACATTTTGGTGTGGTGGAGGCATGACTTTGTAGGAAATCAGCTTCTAAGCAACAGTGGTGGCTGGTGTGTGTTTCAGGGAGAGATGAGGCATCCTTACAGTCCCTCTCCCTGGGAGCGCTCCTGCAGATTCTCCAGCTCAACCTAGCTTGGGCCACAGTTGGGGAATATCTTCACTCAAGTCCTTGCCCTTTGTCTGATGCTTCATCTCTAGCCCTGAAGTGCCAAAGCCTCCTGACACTTATGAGGGTGGAATTCAGCAGAGAGCTTCATGCTCTCTTCTTGAGAAATCACCAGTTTCTAGAGTTGCTGGGAAGCAAGATGTGTTTGCCGGTCAGGGCCTGGGACCAGAGCAGGAGTAGAGAACAGGGCTGGGCAGGTGCAGAGCACAGGCTGAATCCAGCCTGGTGCCTGGTTTGTATATATAGTTGTATTGAAATCCAGCCATGATCATTGTCAGAGTCTATGGCTGCTTGGATGGTGATGCTGGTGGATTTGAGTATTTGCAACAGAGAGTATCTTTGGATGAACTTTAATTTTAGCATCTTGTAATAATGTGTGAGGAGGCAGGTGAGAAGAGGGCTGCTGTCCTGTTGCTGTTAGGCAACATTGTTCTTGACTCTCAGCATTTTTCATTACTAAACAAGACTTTGCTAAAAGCACTCCAGTCCTCTTTGACCAGTGGTGACATTGTCTTTCATTGGGCCACATGACTCAGGTGCTGGGCTAATTGAGATGTCACTCACAGGGTCAGGTCCCAGGGTGAGGACAGAGCAGAATTGGGGGGAAGAGCTGCCAACAACTTCATGGCTGTGAATGAAGGGCTGGGTGACACTATGTGGCCTGTGGTCAAGATGCAGGTCAGCTGGACAGTCTTTTACAAGCATTGCCACTGTCCCCAGGAGGCTATCAGTTTCTTGGTGACTGGAGCAGAGGCCAGTGGATAGAGCTGGGTGCTGCCCCCATGGGTGGCTGCCTGCAGCTTGGGTGAGGTGCACTCTCTGTCACCGACCTCATCATCCTCTTTCCTCCCTGCTGGTGCAGGCTGAGCGACTTGACGCCACACAAGGCCATGATCCTGCTGTGTGCTCTGCATCTAGTGGCCATGAACACCAATACCTGGCTGATCTTCAATCAGGGGCACTCATGGTGTGGCCATCTGCAGTTGGAAAGTGCTGTGGACGGAGGGCAGTGGTGTCTGGTGTAATCACGCTCAGGACCCTAGTCATTTAGTGGAGTTTCCTGAGGATTAAGTGAGACATTACAGGCAGTCTTTGTACACTGGCCTGCATATTGCATGCAGTTAATAATATTTAGTTTTTGTTATTTTCATCCAATATCGTCATCACACTCACCCACTCACAGGTAAAAGGAGCCATTTCAAACTGTCAAGGTCAATGTGTGTTCAGTGAGCTCACATTATATATGGCCAAAAATAACCACTCTTATTAGGGGAGCCACATGCTTGTGCAGCTGGTGTTCACACTTGCAGCAGAGTGGGTGCTATGTGGGTGGCACATGGGTGCCACACCGGTGCCCAGCTGAGCATCTTTCCAGCACATGGCTGTAGTGAGGGTGCTTCCTGAGCCCATGTCTGCTGTGGCCCCAGATGGATTTAGGCACTGTGCCTCTGCCCAGCATACACTAAAAGATACCAGTGTGCAAGGCTGCCTCCTAGAGGGCCAGCTGGGGTCAGACGAGTGCAAGAGAAGGGACAGGCCATCAAGGTGTTTGGTTCAGCCAAACGGCGTCTTTGTCAAGAACCTTTACCAATTTCTAATTTCTGAAGGTGAAAGGAAGGAATGGACTCAGAGCAGGGAGTTCAGGAGAGAGAGAAGCGGGTGGTGACAGTCAGAGGCACCACCCGAAAGGGTTTGGGCACTCGTGTGCACAGATGCCAGGATGTGTTCCTCAGGGCTGTGTCAATAGCAGTAATATTTATGATCCACCCACAAAACAGCCATCGTGTGGCCCATACATCAAGGGCTTCTATCCTGGGAGCATTCAATTTTGTGGGCCATGAGGCCTGAGTGACAACTTTAGGAGTGATTATGCGAGGGACTCCAGGTTCTTTTTGACATCACATTTAAGGTGGTGAATCATCAGGAGAGCCTGTCTGGAGACAATGGTTTTCTGAAAAACCAAAAGACCCATTTGACTGTTGGCAGGTGAACTAGGCTGTTTATCATGGCATGTAGCCATGGCCATGGGAGCTGTCCATGGGCACCGTGGCTTCCAGAAGCCTTCCACAAGCCTTCTATTTTTGTTTGGAAATGACAGAGAGTTCTTGCCAACAAATGGCCTTGCCAGTCTCTGTGCTGGCCCTGGGGGGAGAGCCCTTCCCCACAGCTGGGGACCAGGTAGATGTCTGTACTCACACTAAGACAAGCTGATCAGTTCCTGTATGACTCACTCTCTGCTGAAACTGTGCCTTCACCAGGTCTGTCTGGGTTGTCCCATCTGCAAAAGGGTCACATGGACTCTGCAGTGTTGTGTTACCAGTTATTGTGAAGGCAAGACACAAGAACAAACCTACACGAATGCCACATAATGCACATATGAGAAATGCTAATGCTATGGTTCCTTTTTATTTTTGCTTAAAGAGGAAATACACAAGAGCAGTGGTGGCATTCAGAATGTTTCCTAATGGGTGGCACAGGCTCTGACCAGCTAGAGTAGGTGCGACTTGTAAATAATCACAATGATTCTGCCCTTTCCTGGGCCCACCAGCTGCATGCCAGCTTCAAAGCACACAGCAAGTGCCCTCATGCCCCATGCTTGACTGGCTCACTGCAGAGCCCAGAGAACTCATTTCTAAATTCCAGTGGTCAAGATGGCATTTTTTAAAAAATCTGCTTTGATTTTTTATTTTTCCAGAAGGGAATCATGGGTGACTGTCCCTAATATTCCCACTAGATGGTGCTAACATGCCAGGTTTTGGTCACAGATGTACCCATCTCCCCTCCCCAGAGGGCTCCAGAACACCTGTGGCCAACTGGCTTTGTCTAGTCTCCCCTGAGAGTGAGCAGAAATGCTCCCTTCTGTCACCCACCTGATCCAGCCAGCATCTGGCACATGGCAGGCTGGAAAGGTACTGCCTCCCTTCTCTACACTATTGCAGGCCCCACAGCTAGATGGATGCCTAGTGGACTTTTCCCATCAAAAGTCTTTAATATTTTTATTTCTAAGGATTGGTGCTCATTATAAAAATTTTAAGCTACAAATGGAGAAATCAAAATCCCAGCACCCCCAGTATGACTCCCATTCCAAGTGGCTCATCTAAGTCAATGCTGGGCAGAGACAGGTGGATGGACAGAGTTGGGGGTGAACATCACATCCTGTAGCCATGAGCTCCTGCTCTGCATGCTAGGATTCCATGAGATGTCAATTCCCCATTCCCTTATACTTAAGAGGAGCCAAGAAATCTAATGTGTGATCCTTGCACTTCAAAAAGCATCAACCACCACAAGGTACTGATTTTTGATAGAACAAAAACAATCTATATTTTGCCTAGAAGAATCTCAGTTCACCTCCAAAAGAAACACATAGGACAAAAGTGAAGAATAAGAGAAAGTTATTTCAAGAAAATGGAAACAAAAATTAAACAGAAGTAGCTATTCTTATATCCCAAAATTTACACCTTAATACCAAGTGATTCTCCTGCCTTAGCCACCTGAAGTGCTGGGATTACACGTATGCACCACCATACCCAGATGACTTTAGTTTTTAATACAGTTGGATTTCAATCAAGTTATGCAAATATCTTTTAATTGTTCAATCATATCCAGTTACCCCAATAACCAAAAGGTTCATTTCTTCTGATTTCAATGTTATTGTTTTGTTATATAAAGCTTTAAAACCAGATTTTTCTTATTTCAACTGATTTATAGGTTAGTGTTATGATCCCTAAATAACCACTGTTATTTACTTATAACATATTTTATATAAATGCATATTTCTTTAAAGCATAGTATTAAGATGTATAAAGATTAATAAAATGATAATAATAATAATAATAATAATAATAATAATAATATCTAAAAATTCCAAACATAAAAGAGTAAATAGTATTTGTCAGGAGGGTAGATATTGTCACAGGTAAGAAACCTAAGCCTCTTCACACCTTTTAATTATTTGATTCTGCAAATGCTATATCAATTAGATTTACATATTCATTTAATTTTCAACTCTCAAAGAGTTGTGGTACAAATCTATGTAGTACAAGATAACTAAAATAGAAGACAGTAAGACAGGAAGAAATGTCAGACAGCACAAGTAGTAAACAATAACCCAAAAGACACTAGTAAATATTCACCTGTCAAGAACCACCTTAATGGCGTAAATTCTCAAGACATAAAGTTCTATAATAGATAGAACAAAAAATATATATTTTGCCTAGAAGAATCTCATTTCACCTCAAAAAAAAAAAAACACATAGGATAAAAGTGAAGAATAAGAGAAAGATATCTCAAGAAAATGGAAATAAAAATTAGAAGTAGCTTTTCTTATATTACAAAAAAATAGATCTTAATACCAAAGTAAAAATAGAAAAAAAGTCATTATATAATGACAAATAGGACAAAAGTCATTATATAATGACAAATGGTTTTAATTAAGCAAGAAACTATCATAAGTATAAATATAAAATCACATAATACTACAACACATAGACATAAGACAGACTTCATCTAAAGGGAGAGAGAGAGACTTCAATGCATATTAATAGAGGACTTCTAATCACAGCGTTTGAAAAATGGATGGATCATTCATCTAAAACATCAAAAAAGAGACACAGGATTGAAAGTGTTTTGACCATAGAAATATAAGGACAGCATTCCTCTGGTGAGCAAACTCCCAGGAGGTAACAGGCACCCTGTTTCCTATGTTTGGAATATTCAGCAGTTTCTTTCAGAAACTAGCAAGATAACTAATACATGTGCAATACCTAGCTGTTGTGGCAATGCCTTGCATGGGGAAGCTCTTTGCTATAATCTTATCAACCTCAATCTTGACTTTAGGCACTTAGCTCCAGGGGGACTCTCTTTTTAGACAACCACAGTGTTTTGCCAAGCTCTGATGCACCTAAAGCTGTCCACATAATAGTAACTTTAAACAATGGACTTACTTGAGAGCCACACAAATCTCCTAACATTGCACATTGCAACCTTAGTAGGTAAATAACAAAGAAGCTGTATAATGTTGCTAAATCTGTAGCCTAACGGCACAAGGAACAATACTGTACTACTGATTCCAGTGACCTAATGTAACCTACTACTATAAGTAAAGCTGGCAGCTTGGACAAGGAGAATTTCTGTCATTCTGTCATTCTGCCTCTGCACCTTGCTTCTGATTCTTCTTCTTTCTTTACACAGGATTTAAAGTACACTGCAGAGCAGATGGACTCAACGGAAGTTTAAAAAAAAAAAAGACAAAGTCTTCACAACAGTAACAACAACATTCTCCAGAATAGACACTAGGTTAAGTCATAAAACAAACCTTAACAAATTTTAGAAGCTAAAAAATCATTTCAAATATTTTTTTCTGAACACAATGGAATAAAACTGTAAACCTACAACAGGAGGAACTTCAGAAACATTCTGTGTGTCTGCAAATGTAACAACAAGCTTTCAAATAGCCAAGAGTCAATGAATAAACAGAATGTAAATTTTAAAAAATTCTTTAGATAAAATGATGATAGAAACACAAAACAAAAAACCCTATAGCATAGAGCAGGGACAATTTTAAGAAGATTAGATCAGTACATACCTACATCAAAAAAGAAAACAACCAAGACTTCCACTTCAAGGAGGTAGAAAATCAAGAACAAGACAGACCCAAAACTAGTAGAAGAAAAAATACTAAACATCAGAGAAGAGGTAAATAAAATAAAGACTAAAATAATATTTTAAAAATATCAAAAACAGAAAGTATTTATTTATTTATTAATGTATTTATTTATCCCTAGGCTTGAACTCAGAAGCAACCACTCACCGAGAGATATCTTCAGCCCTAGTTTGTTTTTTTATGGAGAGAAAGTGTCTCATAGAGTGGCTCAGTGCCTTACTTTTGCTCAGGCTGGCTTTCAACTTGCCTTCCTCTTGCCTCACCTTGAGGATCTAAACTATTCATGTCAATGGTTAAGAGCACAGCTTTTCCATTGAACTCACTTAAGCAGAGGCAAGATCATGATGCTGTATAATATGAGGATTCCCAGACGTGACACCTATGGACATATTCGCATTGGCTTTTTCCACAGACAAGGACTCTGCTTGGTGCATGGTTTGGCTTCTTCTCTTTTTGGGGGGAGAGTTCTGCTGGAGCCTGAACCCAAAGCATCATGCATGCTAGGCAAGTGCTTCCCCATGGAGCTGTGCCCCCAGCTGTCCTTGGCCTTCCTTAGTGTCACAGGGTTTGGCGGGCTCGACAGAGGGACTCAGTTGTGTTCTAATCTTTGGTTTTGGGGGATTATTCTATAATTGCTGCTAGCAACCTGAAGCCCATCCAATGTGGAGAAGGGGTCACATGCAATTCTGTAGGTTCATTTTATTAAATGATGTCTTGCTTTCCTGGGCTCACAGGCTTTGTGGCTGCCCCTTAGGCACACTCACGTAGCTGGGTATCTCTGCAATTGTCACCTTGGGCCTCATCATGCACTCTTGGCTAGTGTCAAGATGATTGAAGTGGGTGACACCCCAAAAGACCAAGCTCTTTTCAACAGAGCTGAGAAATGTAAGAAAGATCATGGTTACAGTTCTGGTGTCTAGTAGAGAATTTGAATTGGCTCTAAAACTAGGGACATTAAAACAGCCCAGTTTGGCCTGTGTGCTTGGCCTGCCAGCCCTGTAGGTGCTCCATGGCCTGGTAATGAGAGAGCACTTCTGGGAGGTGCTGGGTATGGGGGAAGGCCAGGCAGGGCAGGAGAGTGCAGGAATGCCCCAGAGGATGGAATTGAAGGATCAGGGCATGGAGGTCACCGCTTCACCAGCCATGATTTCCGTACCTTGTGAAGGAGGTGACATCTACTTCAGAGCTGTTATAAGAATTTAATCAAAGTCAGGTGCTGTGGAGTATGCCTGTAATTGCAGCAACTCTGGAGGCTGAGGCAGGAGGATGGCCAGTTGGAGGCCAGCCTCAGCAACTTAGTGAGGCCCTAAGCAACTCAGTGAGACCCTGTCTGTAAATAAATTAAAAAATGGTTGGGGAAGGCGCTCAGGGTTGAAGCACCTTTGCTCAGTCCTCAGTACTAGAAAAAAGGATTAAACTGAATAATACTCTCACAGTGCCTAGTGCATGATAGTTATTTAGCAAGTGCTATTTTTTTCTGCATTTAAAAAAATTTAATGAGCAGAAAGGTGATCCTCTCAGTCTAGCTCTGCTGTTGATTTGTTTTGTGATGTGGAAGAAATTTAGATAATAGTTCTGCAGTCTCAGTTTCTACGTGCTGTTAAACTAGGTTAAGAGTAATGGCCATATCAAATGATAGGCAGCCCCAATAATGTGGACCAGCCTCAGAGTCAGCCAAGCCTAGCCTCTGGTAACTGGAATGTATTATTTAGAAAACAATAATTACAATTTTCTACTCTGCCATCTTCCATACAGCATGCCTTAGAGATCTTAAGTTAGAAGGTTAAATAATTGAGTGAGAAATCCATCTAACTTAAATTTGTGAGTTTCAGACACAAATCAAGATTGTAGAATATATTTATGTATTAATGTATTAATCATTAATGAATTAAGTAATGCATTATTAAATAATAAGTAATGCATTTATTATTCAATGCCTTAAATTAATGCATCATTTTTCTAAAGCACTAATAAGTGGTTTTCTTTTTTTTAATTTTTATTTTGGACATTTTAAAATATACTTGGCTTAGTGCAGTGGTGCACGCCTCTAATCTCAGCAGCTCGGGAGGCTGAGGCAGGAGGATTGTGAGTTCAAAGCCAGCCTCAGCAACAGCGAAGCCCTAAGCATGTCAGTGAGACCCTGTCTCTAAATAAAACACAAAATAGTGCTGGGGATGAGGCTCAGTGGTTGAGTACCCCTGAGTTCAATCCCCGGTACCAAAAGCAAAACAAACAAAAAAAATTTGCATTATTTTTCTAAAGCCCAAATCAGGTGTTTTTTCTCTTTCTCTTTTTGTTTTTTATATTATTTTTTTGCAGACCTGGAAATGGAACTCAGTGTCTCTACCACTGAGCTGCAGACCCAGAAGTTTTCTCCTTACCCTTGATAATTTTTTAAAATGTTTTTCCATCTTAAGAATTCAAGATCATTTTTTACAGAAAAGAATTTAGGATGACTGGTCTGAGGTGTAGTAGAGCACTTGCCTACCATCAGCAAGGCCCTGGGTTCAATCCCTAAAGTACAAAAAAGACCAAAGATGCTTTCACTAGAAAGCCTCTGAGTTCTCCTGCACTTTGACATGTGACAGTTGGACAATCCTTACCAAGTTCCTGGGTGCAGTGTCAGTATTTGTCATCTGTGTTCCTGCCACACTCTGCTAAGGGTTTTCTTGGGATCCTAGTGTTTGGCATGATTGTTACCATCGGCCAGTCCATCGTGGATGTGATGACAGGCATGGACAGGGATCCCTCAAAGATGGGTGCTGCGATCTGCCTGCTGATCACCACTCAGGTGAACCCCCAATTGCACCCTGCTTCCTGAGTGACCGCACCATCCCTCTTCCTCATCAGCAGTACTCAGCCAGAGATGGGGCCAGGCCAGGCTCAGGGCTGGGCTCAGGGTTAAACACTGGCCTGAGCAGGGTGAAACCTCGAGTTGGAGGCTGGGCACCGCCCAAAAAGAAATCAATCAAATAAAGACACTGAGCCCATCTACAACGAGAAATATTGAAATCAATAAAGGCATGCTGTCCACCTGCAAACCCCAAACAATTAAGAAACAAAAACAAAAAATGTAGGGGTTTTGGCTGGGGCTAAGTGGTAGAGGCTCACCTGTCATGCGCAAGGCCTTGGTCTCCATCCTCAGCACCCCATAAAAATAAAATAAAGACGTTGTGTCCATCTCCAACTAAAAAACAGATTTAAAAAAAAATAAAGAATTGAAAGACCCTGGCTTTGGCTTCTGAATTCCCGGGAGGCAGATTGAGAAGGGTCTCTTTTTTGGCCTTCATAGCAGAGAGCCCAGTCATTGAAGATGGAAGGAACCAGGGCCCTGGGGCCAGTAATGCAGAGTCCATTTTTATTAATTAATTTATTTTAATTCTGCAGTTCTTTGTGGTGGGCTTGATCGTCCTCCTTTTGGATGACCTTCTTTAGAAAGGGCACGGCCTGGGCTTTGACTTCTCCCTCTCCATTTCAAGCAACATCTGTGAAACCATCCTGGGAAAAGCCTTCAACCCCAGCACCATCAACACCAACCAAGGTAAGGGCCCTGTCTCCTGTGGGGCATTTCTGCAGGAAGTTTTCATGCATGCAGAGTATTCCTCTGGGGGAAAATGTCTGTTTCAGAAACATTTCTTCTGAATTTTCAGTGTGCAAAGTTTTAAAAATATAGCTGAGTGCAGAGGCTCAAGCCTGTCATCCCAGCAGCTCAGGAGGCAGAGGCAAAAGGATCACAAGTTGGAGGCCAGCCTCAGCAACTTAGTGAGGTCCTAAGAAACTCAGTGAGACACTGTCTCTAAATAAAATTAAAAAGGGCTGGGAAAAGGGCTCAGAGGTTAAGTGGTCCTGGGTTAAATCCCTAGTTCCAAATAATAATAATAATAATAATAATAATAATAATAATAATAATAATAACACCTCTTATAAAAATATTTCAAAGACAGTTAACATTCCACAGAGTAATCCTGCCTCATATTTCTTAGCAGGAACCTGCACTGCAAAGATAAAGAAGTGTTGATTTTAGCCAATTGTCTTCTGGTGGACATTTCAGTCCTTTCTCAGTCACAGGTAGCATTGAAGTGAATATCCTTGGGCAATCATCTGCACATATTGTAGCAGTTGTTCTTAGAGAATAAGATTTTTAAAAGGAAATTGCTACACCAAACCACTTGTTCAGGCAAGGAGCAGTTAGTTCGATGATTACAAGTTCAAGAACAGCCTTGGCAAATAAGTGAGAGCCTGTCTCAAAAAGGGCTGGGGTAGAAAGAGTGTTCCTGGGTTCAATCCGCAGTACTGCCAATTTGGGGTGAAAGGCACTAGGGATTGAACTCAGGGACAGTTAACCCCTGAGCCCCATCCCCAACCCTCTTTTTGTATTTTATTCAGAGACAGGGTCTCCCTGAGTTGCTTAGAGCCCCAATTTGGCTAAGGTTAGCCTCCAGTTTGCAATCCTCCTGCTTTAGCCTCCAGAGCCACTGGGATTACAGGCAGGCACCATGACACCTGGCTTACAAATCTTAATAAAATAAAAATTGCAAAACATGTGAGACTTCTTAGGAGAGGGAAATTGACTTTTTTTTTCTTTTCTTTCTCTTTTGGCCTCTGAACCCTGAATCTGTTATTTGCTGGGAAGTCTCTCTCATGGACAATATTTGTGTGTTTTCTTGGAATTGACTGTGGAGCTTATTCTTGGCCTCCAGTGCCATGTCATCAAATTGAGAAAACTGCAGACGGGTCTCTGCAGGGAGCCAGAGGGTTCCCATGGGAAAGACTAAACCATGGGAAGGAGGGTCAGGGACACTTACAGAAGAGTAGGCAAAGGGACACCAGACTCTTCTTAGAATTTCAGAAAATCTAAGGTTGAGGATCTGGGGGTGCAAAGCAGATGGGCCCCAGCCGTGGATGTGGGGGTGAAAGCTGGGTAGGAGTCGGGGTGTCGGCCAAGACCTCCTGGCTTTGGGGGGGCTGCATTCGAAAGGAGTGGGAGCAGTGGTGGCCACAGGGGACCAGTCAGCGAAGGCTTGGGCTGCGGCATCCAGCCAAAGGATCACTTTGCTCTGGAACAGGATAGTGAGTGAGGGGACAGCTTTGGAAGGAATGATTTGCTGTTCCTGAGAGACAGGCTGAGAAAATGGCTGGGGAAGTGGCACAGCCATCCAGCCTGAGCCAGCCAGTGTGACATCAGAGCGAGGACCTTAGGACTTAAAGAGAGATGAAGGCCACAGACAACCAAGACATGGAGGTGGCTGCCCTTGGCTACCTCTGGGAACTGCCTGGGGCAGAGGGCCTACCTGGGGGGATTTGAGTGGTGCTGTAAGGAGCCAAAATGGTGGAGCCATGGGGACACCCCTAGGATGGGCAAGAAGAGGGTGGAGCAGGCACAGGCAGTTTGCAGCTGGAAGGGCCACCTTTTACCAGGAGTGCCACCATGGCTCAGCTTGCGACCTGGAAAGTGGGGTGTGGAAGGGCCCCTAGGGTAGAGATCACAGCTGGTCCTTCTTCACTGAGGTGGGGGACAGTCCAGGCTGGGAGGGAGGTGGACAGTACAGACGCCACACAACTCTCACCCCCGGGCAACACTAGCACATGAAACAACCCAGTTCCCAGAGATCAGCGGGTAGTGATTTGCAAGAAATGACCATTTTAAACATTCAGAAGGCTCCTAAGGCCCTCACCCTGACTTTGCTGTGACCCACCTTTTATTCCAGACACTTGTCAGGCAGGTGCTGCTAAGCACCAGGAGCTTCTGTGGGTGCTAAGAATACAAAGGGAGATAACATAAGACATGTGAGTGTCAGTGTCATCCCAGGGTCCCGGGTCAGAGTAGAGCAGAGAAGGAAGATGGGGCGACTGAGGAAGAGTGTTACGGGTCCGTCTAGAGAACGTGGCAGGTGCAATGGCCCTGGAGCAGAGATGAGCTGGTGTGTTTGAGGGTCGGCATGTGGCTCAGTGGAGCAAGTTAGGGAAGTTCAGAGAGGTCACTGGTGGCAAGAGCAGCCAGGAAAAGTCCCTGCTTTCTCCCCCTGGGTTTGCTGAACTTCCTCTTTTACAAAATGCTCAAGCTTTAATGTCTCCAGATTCTCGACCACAGGGACATCAGCTGTTGTCCCACACAGCCAGAGGTGGCAGGGAGAGGGGCTGTCAGAAGACCATCACGGGGATGCCAGGGGCCAGGGAAAGCTAGGATAGTGTTTCTGTCACAGACATCCTGTCCATGTGGTCTTCAGGACAAATGGCCCATCTGAGTGGCCATCCAGAAGGTGATGCGAGTCCTGCTGTCCCAAATCTGGGGTGACAGGAAAATGCTGTCCCAGGGAGAGACTGGGATGTCTTAGTCCCCAGCCATTAGCCACTCTGCCCACAGATGCCATGTCTAGGAAAGCACCGACCTGGCATCAGGGGCCATGGTGACAGTGTTTCCCACTGTCCTTTTGTTCTAAACTCAGTCTCACGCCATTTCTGAAGTGCTCAGACCTTGTTGCCCTGTGCTGCAGTGTCCCTGGTCGGTCTTTTGCCTGTTTCTCAGGCCAGGCCCCTTTCTGCCTGTTGATGAGGCTGAGGCAGGAGGATCTCAACTTGGAGGCCAGCCTCAGCAACAGCAAGGCCTCAGCAACTCAGCGAGATGCTGTCTGTGAATGAAATACAAATAGGCTGGGATTGGGGTTCAGTGGCCGAGGGCCCATGGGTTCCATCTCTGGTGCCAAAAAAAATCCAGACAGTGACCCCGTGACTGTGGTGCCGTGAGTTTACGGGTTGAGTCTCCTGGCTGATTCTGTTCTCCTGCCTCTGCATTGGCCAGGAGGAGGCCTAAGACCCAGCGGAGTCCAGCCCCTTGTTATTCCCTTCACGTTTGTGTCCTCCTCTGCCAACAGGCATGGAATTGGAGGGCGCCATTATTATTGCACTATTTCATCTCTGTGCCACGTGCACAAAGTCCGAGCAATTAGAGAGGCTTTCCCCCGCCAGAATCTCCCCGACCTCATGAACCTCATTGCCTCCATCTTTGTCTTTGCTGTGGTCATCCATTTCCAGGTGTGTCCAGCGTGAGCACAGGAAGTCTGCAATTCTTTTTCTTTATTTTTTTGGTACCAGGGATGGAACCCAGGGGCACTGA
>NW_026692219.1:0-5691 GCF_021218885.2 Marmota monax
GTTAAGGTTAGGTTAAGGTTAGGGTTATGGTTAGAGTTAGGGTTTGTGTTATGGTGAGGGTTAGGGTTAGATTTAGAGTTAGCTTTAGGGTTAAATTTAGTGTTATTGTTAGGTTTACGTTAGGGTTAGGTTAAGGTTTTATGGTTAGTTTAAGGTTAAGGTTAGAATTAGTGGAAAATTAGGGTTAAGGTTATGGTTAGTTTTACGGTTAGGGTTAGGGATTTTTGGGTTTATGATTAGGGTTATTGTTAGGGTTATGGTTACGGTTAGTATTAAGGTTAGATTAGGGTAGGTTAGAGTTTGGGTTAGGGTTAAGATTAGTGTTAGGTTTAGGGTTAGGTTAGTGTTAGTGTTAGGGTTAGGGTTCTTGTTAGGTTTAGGGTTAGGGTTTGGTTAGGCTTAGGGTTTCTGTTAGGGTTAGGGTTTTGTTTAGCGTTAAGGTTACTGTTAAGATTAAGGTTACATTTAGTGTTAGAGTTATGGTTAGGGTTAGAATTAGGGTTAGGTTTAGTGTTAGATTTAGGGTTAAGTGTTTGTGATTGGGTGAGGATTGGGGTTAGGGTTCAGGTTAGGGTTAGGTTTATTTTTAGAGTTAGGTTTAGGGTTAGGTTTAGGTTTAGTGTTAGGGTTAGTGTTAGGTTTAGGGTTAGGTTTGTGTTAGGGTTAGGTTTTGAGTTAGCATTAGGGTTAGATTTAGCATTAGGATTAGTGTTAGGGTTGGTATTATGGTTAGGGGTAAAGTTAGTGTTACACTTAGAGTTAAGTTTTGGTTTAGGGTTAATGTTTGGTTTAGGCTTAGGGATAGTGTTAGTGTTAGTTATAGAGTTATGCTTGGGGTTAAGATTTGTGTTAGGTTTAGTGTTAAAGTTAGTGTTAGGGTTAGTGTTAGGGTTAGGGTTAGGCAAGTATTAGGATTAGGGTTAGGTTAGGATTAGGGTTAGGGTTTGTGTTAGGGTTAGGGTTAAATTTAGGGTTTGTATTAGGGTTATTGTTAGTATGTGGGTTAGTGTAAGGGTTACGGTTCGGGTTAGGCTTAGGGTTCGTGTTAATGTTACGTTTGGGGTTAGTATTAGGGTAAGGTGTTGGTTTATGGTTAAGTTTAGTGTTTGTGTTACAGTTAGGGTTATGTTTTGTGTTTGGATTTGTGTTTGGGTTAGAGTTACAGATAAGTTTATGGTTAGAGTTATGGTTAAGGTTATATTTAGTGTTAAGGTTAGGGTTAGGTTTATGGTGAGGTTTGGTGTTCATGTTAGGGTTAGGGTTAGGGTTAGTGTTCAGGTTAGTGTTTGGGTTAAGGTTTGTGTTAGGGTTAGCTTTAGGATAAGGGTTGGAGTTACTGTTATGGAAAGGGTTAGAGTTTGTGTTAGGGTAAGGGTTAGGGTTAGGGTTAGGGTTACAATTATTATTACCATTAGGGTTAAGGATAGGGTTAGGGTTAGTCTTAGGGTTAAGGTTATGTTTAGGAGTAGTGTAAAAATTAGCATCAGTGTGATTGTTGTTGTTAGGAATAGGATTGGATTTAGGGTTAATTTTAGGGTTAAGGTTAGGATTAGGTCTAGTGATATGGTTAGCATTAGGATTAGGTTTAGGGTTAGTGTTATGGTTAGCATTAGGAATAGAGTTAAGGTTAGTGTTAGTGTTAGCATTAGGTTTAGGATAGGGTTAGTTTTAGTTTTGGGGTTATGGTTAGGTTTAGGTTTAATGTTATTTTTAGTGTAAGGTTTATAGTTATGGTTAGGGTTAGGGTTAGTGTTCGGGTTAGGGTTAGGGTTACAGTAAGTTTAGGGTTGATGTTAGAGTTTGGATTAGGGTTAAGTTTAGTGCTAGGGTTAGGTTTAGTGTTAGGGTTAGGGTTATGCTTAGGTTTAATGTTAGTGTTAGGTTTAGTGTTAGGGTTTGTGTTATGGTTAGGGTTTGTATTAGGATTAGGTTTACAGTTAAGATTATGGTTACAGTTAAAGTTAGGGTTAGTGTTAGGGTTAGGGTTAGTTTTAGTGTTACAGTTAGGGTTAGTGTTTGTGATAGGGTTAGGTTTAGGTTTAGGGTTTAGGTTAGGTTTAGGGTTAGATTTAGATTTAGGGTTAGGGTTGGGTTTAGGGTTAATATTAGGGTTACTGTCAGGGTTAGTTTAGTGTTTGTTATAGGGTTAGGGTTAAGGTTATCGTTAGTTAGATTGGAGTTAGATTTAGTGTTAGGTTAGGGTTACGGTTAGTTATAGGGTTAGGGTTGGGGTTAGGGTTAGGGTTAGGTTCAGGGTTAGTGTTAGGGTTAGTGTTAAGGTTAGTGTTAGGTCAGGGTTAGGGTTAAAGTTAGGTTAGGTTTAGGGTTTGTGTTAGGGTTAGCGTTAGGTTTAGTGTTAAGGTTAGGGTTTGTGTTAGGGTTAAGGTTAGGGTGTGGGTTAGTGTTAGGGTTACGGTTAGGGTTAAGTTTAAGGTTCATTTTAGAGTTTTGGTTAGCTTTAGTTTTAGGGTTATTTGTAGGTTTATGGTTAGGATTTACAGGTAGCATTACAGATAGAATTATGGTTAGGTTTAGGATTAGTGTTTGGGTTAGTATTAGAGTTAGGTTGAGGCTTAGTGTTAGCATTACAATTAGAGTAAGTGTTAGGTTTATAGTTACATTTATGGTGAGGTTTAGGGTTAGTGTTAGTGTTAGGATTACGGTTCGTGGGAGTATTAGGGTTAGTGTTAGGGTTATGGTTAGGTTTAGGGTTATTGTAAGGGTAGGGATAGTGTTAGGCTTAAGGATAGGTTTATTAGGGTTAGTTCTAGCTTTAGGGTTAGGGTCTGTGTTAGGGTTAGGTTAGGGTTAGGATTAGGGTTAGTTTTAAGGTTAGGGTTAGTTTTAAGGTTATGGTTAGGGTTATGGTTAGGTTTAGGGTTAGTGTAAGGGTTAGGGTTAGGGTTATTGTTGGGGTTAAACTTAGGGTTCGTGTTAGTGTTTGAGATAAGGTTAATGTTACGGTTAGGGTTAGGTTTAGGGTTGGCTTTAGTGTTAGTGTTAGGGTTAGCATTAGGGAGAGTGTTAGGTTTAGGGATAGGTTTAGTTTTGGGGATACAGTTAGGGTTAGTGTTAGTGTTACAGTTAGGGTAATGGTTACTCTTAGGGTTCATTTTAGGCTTAGTGTTAGGGTTATGTTTAGGGTTAGTTTTAGAGTTGTGGTTATTGTTAGGTTTTAGGTTAGGTTAGGGTTAGTGTAAGAGTTAGGGTTAGGATTAGTTTCAGGGTTAGGGTTATGGTTGGGTTTAGTGTTAGCTTTAGTGTTAGTGTTAGGTTTAGGGTTAGGGAGAGTGTTAGGGTAAGAGATAGGTTTACGGTTATGGCTAAGCTTTGTGTTAGGGTTAGTGTTACAGTAAGGGTTAGGGTTCATTTTAGGATTAGGGTTAGGGTTATGTTTAGGGTTAGTTGTAGGGTTAGGGGTAGGTTTAGGGTTTGGTTAGATTTAGGCTTAGTTTTAGAGTTAAGGTTAGGGTTAGGGTTAGGATTAGTGTTCGTATGAGGGATATGGTTTGTGTTAGGTTAAGAGTTATGGTAGTGGTTAGGATTAGGATTAGAGTGAGGCTTAGGGTTAGGTTTAGTGTTAGTTTTAAGGTTACTTGTAGGTTAGGGTTAGTGTTAGGGTAAGGGTTAGGATTAGTGTTTGGGTTAGGGTTAAGGTTTGTGTTATGGTAAGGTTTAGGGTGATTGTTAGGGATAAGGTTAGGTTTAGGGTTAGGTTCAGTGTTAGTGTTAGTGTTAGGGCTAGGGTTAGGTATAGTGTTAGGCTTAGGGATAGGATTATGATTACTTTTAGTTTTAGGGTTAGAATAAGGGTTAAGGTTATTGTTATGGTTAGGGTTAGGGTTAGGGTTAGGTTTAGTGTTAGGGTTAGGGTTATGTATATGGTTAACATTAGTTTTGGGGATAGGGTTAGGGTTAGGGTTCTGGTTATGGTTAGGATTAGTTTTAGAATTGGGGTTAGGGCTTTGGTTAGGGTTATTGTTAAGGTTAGCGTTAGCGTAAGAATTATGGTTTGTGTTAGGGTAGGGGTTAGGTTTAGGTTTTTTGTTACTGTTTGAATTAAAATTACGGTTTTGGTTATGTTTAGAAAGAAGTTTAGAGTGAGGCATAGGGTTAGGGTTAGGGTTAGTTTTAGGGTTATGGGTCATTTATGTATAGTGTTAGGGTAAGGGTTAGGGTTAGTGTTAGTGTTAGCCTTAAAGTAAGGGTCAGGGATAGGGTTAGTGTTATGTTTAGGGTTAATGTTAGGATTAGTGTTATTGTTAGGGTTAGGTTTACATTTAGGGTTTGAATTATGGTTAGGGTAAGGTTTTGTGTTTGGGTTAGTGTTAGATTTAGTGTTATGGTTATGTTTATGTTTAGTGTTAGGGTTAGAGTTAATGTTAGTATTATTGTTAGTGTTAGAGTTAGTGTTAGGGTTAGGGTTTTGGTTATGTTTATGGCTAGTTTTACAGTTAGGTGTAGGTTTAAGGTTAGTGTTAGGGTTAGTGTTAGGGTTCACGTTATAGTTTTTGTTAGGATTAGGTTTTGTGTTAGGGTTAGGTTTAGAATTACTTTTAGTATTAGGTTTAGGGTTAGGATTAAGGTTGTGGTTAGGTTTATGGTAAGGGTTAGGGTTAGATTTTGGGTTAGTGTTAGGGTTAGGGTTAGGGTTAAGGATAGTGTTATGCTAAGTGTTAGGGTTAAGGTTAGGATTAGTTTATTGTTAGGTTTAGGGTTAAGATTATGGTGAGGTTTGGGTTTAGTGTTATTGTTATGGTTTGTGTTAGGTTTAGTGTTAGTATTTGGGTTAGGGTTAGGCTTAATGTTATTGTTAGGGTTAGGGTTAGTGTTAGGGTTAGGGTTAGGGTTCATGTTATAGTTAGTGTTAGGTTTGGGGTTAGTGTTAGGGTTAGGGTTAGGAATAGTGTTAAAGTTAGGGGCAGGTTTAGTGTTAGTGTTAGGGTTAGGGTTAGTGATAGGGTTAGGGTTCAGGTTATGGTTAGTGTTAGGTTTAGGCTTAGAGTTAGGGTTAGTGTTAGTGATAGGTTTAGGTTTAGGGTTAGGGTTAGGGTTAGTGTTAGGGTTAGAGTTAGGATTAGGTTTAGTTTGAGTGTTAGGGTAAGTGTTAGGTTTTGTTTTAGGTTTAGGTTTAGTGTTAGTATTAGGGTTAGGGTTACTTTTAGGGTGAGTTTTAGAATAGGTGTCAGTTTAAGGTTAGTGTTAGGGTTAGTGATAGTGTTCGGGTTATAGTTTGTGTTAGGGTTATGGTCTTGATTAGGGATTGTGTTAAGTTTAGGGTTAGAATTAGGGTTATGTTTAGGGTTATGGTTAAGATTAG
This sequence comes from Marmota monax, assembly GCF_021218885.2. Classification (NCBI taxonomy): domain Eukaryota; kingdom Metazoa; phylum Chordata; class Mammalia; order Rodentia; family Sciuridae; genus Marmota; species Marmota monax. Next base: position 5,321 of record NW_026692219.1, read on the forward strand.
GGTTAGTTAGGGTTAGGATTAGCGTGAGCGTTAGTGTTAGGTTTAAGGTTAATTTTAGGGTTAGGCTTTGTGATACCGTTAGGGATGTGGTTAGGTTTAGTGTTAGGGTTAGTGTCACTGTTCATGTTAGAAATAGAATTAGGTTTAGGGTTTTGGCTATGGTTAGGATTAGGTTTAGGTTTGGGATACGGTTATGTTATGGGTTATAGTTCATATTAGGGTTAGGGTTATGCTTAGGTTTAGGGTTACACTTAGAGTTATATTTAGGAATGGGGTTACAGTTAGGGTAAGGGTTAGTGTTAGGTTTAGTGTTAGGGTTCTGTTTATGGTTATGATTAGGGTTAGTGTTAGGGATAGGGTTAGGGTTAGCA